>NW_027467782.1:18092597-18179632 GCF_004210375.1 Tachypleus tridentatus | reverse complement strand
TTATATGTGGGTGATAATAATTTGAATTATAAGAATAATTTGGATGGAGAATAATTTTAACAATGTCATGAAAGAAAATGATCTTGTTGTAATGGCTGATCAGTCTCTTAAGCAATCCAAGCAGTGTGCTGTTGCTAATATTGGTAGGGCAAATAGTATTTTTTAATTTGTATATACAAAAATATTGAATACAAGTATAAATATGTTATAATTTCATTGTGTAGGTCACTGGTTGGACTGCATTTGGAGTATTGTGTTCAGTCTTGGGCTTCTTACCCTAGGAAAGCAATGAAGTTGTTGGAAATGATTCAGAAGAGGGTAACTAAAATGGTGCCTGGGATGGAGGGGTTGTCATTTGAGGAGAGATTAAGATCCTTAAAAGTTTCTCTCTCAAGAGTTAGAGGCGATCTGATTCAAATGTTTAAGATTGTAAAAGGATTTATAATGTTGATGCATCAACATTTTTCAAACTTAATAGTGAGAAGTATAGAACTTGGTGACACAAATATAGATTTAGGAAATATAAAAAATGACAACTTTATTTTCCAGTGCATATGAAGATATGTTAGTAAATTTGAGTGAGTTTAAAAGAAACTTGATACATATATGAATGACAAGTGATGACTAATTGTTTTTAATAGTATTAGTTTGGCTTAGAGGGTGGGACAGCTGAGATGGACCAATATATCCCTTGTTGTCCCTGAAACTTATGTTAACTTCTCATTATAACAACCATGCTGTTACAATTGTTATTACCAACTTCTTTCTATAACAACCACACTGTAACAACTGTGGTTTTCGTTTTACTCGTTTATTGATTTTTTAATATTATGGAACATACCTCAGTGACCTATAGTAAATAATTTCCTTTGTGGTCTCAATGCAGATGCCCATTCATCCACAATTCCTGTTATCAGAGCTTCCACGGTGTAGAACTATGAAAAAAACAAAAAACAGAAAAATATCAGTACACATGTTGTCATAACATAAGATCAAAGTAACATAATAACATAGTTAGACAGATCTATATAAATTGTACACTATATATTTAATGAATTAATGTTTTATGTAATAAAGTTTCAAACATACGTGTTATTATCTAGTTTGATAACCTAATACTTCATCTTGCGTAAGAGTACGTTTAAAGTATTGAGTTTTTTTATATAGAAGTTTATCTCTATGAATCACTGAAAAATGGTACTTTGAAATTACTTGTTTGTTTGTTTGTTTTGAATTTCGCCCAAAGTTACTCGAGGGGCTATCTGTGCTAGCCGTCCCTAATTTAGTAGTGAAAGACAAGAGGGAAGGCAGCTAATCATCACCATCCACCACCAACTCTTTGGCTACTCTTTTACCAACAAAATTGGGATTGACCGTCATATTATAACACCCCACGACTGATAGGGCGAGCATGTTTGGCGCGACGGGGATGCGAACCCGCGACCCTCGTATTACAAGTCAAACGCCTTAACACGCTTGGCCATGCCGGGCCCTGTTGAAATTTCTTACATATTAAAATACTTAACCAGCCATAAACAGTTAAACAATATGTGGTTACGCACCCATTCTTTGATTTGTTATATATAAAATAGAACATAATAATGTAAGCTCAGGTGACACATGGAACACTTGTAGCATATAAACACATGTATCAAGTAACGGTTGATGGATACAACAATTTGAAGCTAGAACTACATTTATGTAGCAAACATACGTAGCAGGTATCAACCATATAATGCATTAGTGATTTATGACAAACAAATGTAGTACATTACAAAAAACGACAGCATCTGTTAACTAGTTAGTTGGTTATTGCCATGAGTAACAGGTTACGCAAATGTAAAATATTATAAAAATATTATTACTGATGTATGTAACAGGTATCGGAGAAAAGGAGCAGACAGCAACAAAGTAGCTGGTTGCCAGGATATGCAGCATGCAAGAATAGCACTACTACGACGTGCAGAAAGCATGCAAGAGTCCCGAATAGTCATTTACTGCGAAAAAAACATGCACGCGTGTCAACAATCATGTTGCCATGCGACACGTGGCTTGTGTCCTAACAGATAATAAGGCGAAAGTGGAAATAGAATCTCTGACAATAATGACATATCAGAAGGTTGTATTTTGTTGAGATTAGTTAACACCACACATTTTGAGGTTAACTAAACAAGAAATTAACCACTAACTGCACGTCACATGATCATGCACATACGATTCTTAGATCAGAATTTTCCTTAGCTTCTGACACTGTTAACAGTATTGTTTCATAAGCCTCTGCCACTGCGCAGGTTTCGTTTGGTAAAACAATGAAGGTCAACACATTTAATAACAATGGACTGTATTATTTCTCCCATTACTAGTTCCACAGATTTCATGTACTAACCTCATATATACCAAAGACAGGTCTAATTTATAATAACACTAAACTGTCAGTTACTTGTTAATCTTTTTCTCATAGTGTTTCTCAAACTAATAAACTCATTAACTCAGTAATTAAGTGCAAACGTCACAGACTTATTAAATATTCAATTGTTGAAACAGTTAAAACGTGAAAACTCCCTCCAGACAAACAATAACACAAACGCGTAAATTAAAAAAATATAGTCTACAAAAGTATTTTGAGCTCTGAAAATTTTCCCATTTTTAAAAGAATATTTATGTCATTAAATGAAAATGAGAATATAAAATATGTACCTGGCTGTCAAATAACACACATCAACATATTATATGCTCACCCGGCTGTCAAATAACACACATCAACATACTATATGCTCACCTGGCTATCAAATAACACACATCAACGTATTATATGCTCACCTGGCTATCAAATAACACACGTCAACATATTATATGCTCACCTGGCTATCAATTAACACACATCAACATATTATATGTTCACCTGGCTATCAATTAACACACATCAACATATTATATGCTCACCTGGCTATCAAATAACACACATCAACATACTATATGCTCACCTGGCTATCAAATAACACACATCAACGTATTATATGCTCACCTGGCTATCAAATAACACACGTCAACATATTATCTGAATTAACAGAATGAGGAAGAACACAATTGACCATAAAGGGGGAGGTGGCAACTGTAGAACAACTTCTGGATAAACAAGGAAAGCAAACCCTGGACCTGAAGAAAATACACCATGTTAGATTATATTTGAACAAAGACCGTGTTTGTACTCTGTAAAAAAACACAGCAGGTCAGTGTCTGATAATACTTAGTTTATATTAAGATGTTGATACACTGTAACTTACCAATAAACGTTTCATTTTAAATGTTTTAGAACCAAGATTCAAGAAAATATTAATAAAGTTTGTTCTGAAATATTCTGTTATACGTTGATTTGGTACAGAAACAGAACTTTTAGTGTTTATATAAACAATTGAAGCACAAGAAGACTGAATTATCTCACCGGACTTCACAACGTCAGCAACTTCAGTCCCGTCGCCTTTCAAGTAGGTCATGTGACCGAGGACGGAAAATATCACAGTACCAGCAAATATGCTAGTAGCAGGGTTAACAATACATAGAATATTTCCGTCTCTAGAAATAAAGATGTAGAAACAATAATGAATGTGTTCAAAGTGTACAATAATATCTATTGAAAGAATAACGAATACAGAGTACAGAAAATTATTATATTGAACATTTTTGTGCGAATCATTGTTAAATAATCAAATAAAAAAATAAAAAAATTATTTTGTTTTTTTGTTACCGGAAGAAGTTGTGGCTAAACTTGTTGTAGCTTCCAAGAGTTACGACGGAACCGAAACCAATACCAAAGGTGAAAAACACTTGCGTTCCTGCTGTCACCCAGACCTAATAACATTAATACAATAAATTAATACTGATTACAAAGAGTTAACTTCTTTAAATTTAACACTAATTTAGTTTCGTTACGTTTTGATTAAAGAATTATTAACTAGTATTAAAGCTTGATAGCAAATAAACGAAAAAAAAAGTCTCTTGACAGTTACTGATTAACAATGACACTGTTTTCACTGAAGACGTAAACTATAGCTTCATTAGATGGGAAGTTTTATTTGTTGCCCAGCCTGGTTGTTAGTGTTTGTCTTCAGCGTCAGGGGCATTAAAATGTACGGTTAATCCCACTATTCGTTGGTAAAAGAATATGCCATTGGTTCTGTCCAACAACCTGTAACATCTAACATTAATATTTACTAGTGTTTATATCGTATATGAATGTAATAATAATAACACTAGTATATTGATATAATAACAATAACATTTAAATCTGAATATAATGACAATAACATGTATATATGAATGTAATAACAATAACATTTATATATATTCGTTGGTAAAAGAATATGTGATGGGTTCTGTACAACGACTACCTTCTGTCTTTTCAACAGATTAAAATCACTTACCTGATATATATAAACAAAAGCAGTTGTTCACCTCACGTGGAGAAAGGTCAGGAAAAACTGAAGATATGAGAAAAGTATTCAGGATTGGCTTTGCTTAGAAACCTAATTATTGTGTTCAAAGTTATCAAAACATTGCTGTAGTATAGTGTAATGCATAATTAGTAATTATGTAATAACCGGTTCTATCAAGTAGAAATGTTCATTATTATAGTATACTGTGCTATTAAATCGAAATGTTGTTTATTGTATTTTGCTTCAGTACTGCACCCAAAGTAATAAAAAGGCTTTTTTTAAATAACAGAATCGAGGAAAAGTAGTAGTAGTATCATCTACTGACAATTCTCGACACATCATTCTTGTTCTAAAAGTGGGATCTGACTGTCACTCTTATAACACACACACGGTACAAAAGCGTATAATGCGATTTATGATAACTTTGCGTGACTCAAAAGTCTCCGGTTTAACAGTTAGGCAAATTAACAACAAGGCCACTCTCGGCCATATGTAAAGTACTAAGGGCACATTAACCACAAAGCCACTCTCGGCCATATGTAAAGTACTAAGGGCACATTAACCACAAGGCCACTCTCGGCCACATGTAAAATACTATCAAATTAAATTGTTCTTAATTTAATTCAGTGTCCCCCAGTGTCTGTATGCTTATAACAGTTAATCCTAAACAAATGAGTAATTAAAACAGTTGACTAGAATCAGAGAAATACATTTAACATAATTACCGCACGATTCCCTAGGCAGTTGTGTCGTCATTGAGAACACGAAGTAGAATAAAGTCCAAGCTATTGTCACCACGTGGTGGATATTATAGAGACAAACGATGGTCATTGAAGCAAAGCCAATTCCTACTGAAAGTATAGATTACATAATGTACGAACTGTTGACATATTTGAGACACAAGTATGAGTTATATATATCCGGAAAAGGTGAAAAATACTAAGGCACTAGAAGTAAACAACAATAGCTACCTTTAAAGATAGGAATCAAATTCCAGACCCCGATACCACCAACGCTGAGGTACTGACCAATGGCCACTTCCAGGAAGAATAGAGGAACAGCACACAAGACTAAACAGATGAGATAGGGAAACAAAATGCCCCTAAATAACAAACAACAACATGTAATCCATCAGAACCATCGATTTAACATTTAGTAAGGTAAAGGTTTCATGTATATTATGTTGGATTAAACCACAAGACACATACCTCCACCATTTTCATAACACAAGTATGGAAATCGCCATACGTTGCCAAGACTGACAGCGTAGCTTATGCAGCTGAAAATAAAGCCCAGTTTTCCTACCCATTCCCCACGTTCTGGTTCGTTCTTTTTATCTGACTTTCTTACCTACTGGTCATCAGGTGTTGTGATTTTTCTACACTGACGATTTCTGATTTTTCATTTTTGGGAGCCATTTCTTGAATAAAGTCACAAATTTTCTACATTTTAATAAAAATTGAAACTGTAAAAAAACAAGAACATAATAATGTATTGTATTTACTACAAAAAATATTACATGAAGATAAACGTAATTATTATAAGAAATAATTATTTAATAGGTTTCATTTGTATTGTCGTTAGTACTTAAGAATGCTAACATAGTATTGGTGATATTAAATATGTGTATATATATCATCAGAGAAATTACGTACAACTATACTGATGGAGGCGTTACTTAATATCATAAGAGGTATCTATGTTTTATCAGAAATATTACTTATGCAGAATTATATATTATTATAAATATACGTAACTAATGCCAATAATAATGCAATAATTCACAGCCGTCGGCCAAGATACACCACTGATATACATTGTGTAATATTTATCAAAACATAAAAATATCCAAAAAATCACGAAAAATGTGTGACGTAACTAAAACTAACATTTAGCCTAATAGATAACACTAAATTAACACCCTTTGATATTTGCTACCCTACTCTGCATGGCAATTATAAGCGGTATACTTCCAAGATGTTTAACGTACGCTAATAGGTCGTACTGGCTTTGTCGCACCAATTAGTATTGACACAGTCACTGTGGTCAGCCACAGCTGTATCTTACGTAAATGACATCTTCTGTCACTGCGTTTTTAAAATTGCAGTAATTATATATTTGTAATTGATGAGATTCAAACACTTGTAAACTGAACACTATTTTTAATGATTCACTGAAGACTAGTTTATCTCTGGTAAATGCAATACTGCTGTATATACCTCTATATCAGCAGATATAGAGAAGTCGGTTTTTTAAATTGATAATGTTCAAATTTTTATTTCCTTTCATAGTGAGGTGTCGAAGCAGAGGCATGGGTAGAAATAGGCACGTTCCCAGATTCTATTTGACCGTGCCCGTAATTCCTAGTTGGCGTCTTGAAAAATAAAAATTGAAAATCATGATCGACAAATTAAAACGTCAAAAATTTCTGAAGATACATATGGGTCCGTTCTAGAAATCTTCTAGACACCTAGTGATACCTGTCCAGTCTATCCATTAGTTAGTCTGATTAGTTAATATAAATGTCACAACCTAATTCATTATTGAGTCTGATCAGTTAATATAATAGTCCCATCCTATCTATTAGGGTCTGATTGATCAATATAATGACACAAACCTATCCAATTGTGAGTCTGATCAGTTAACATAATAGTCCTGATCTATTACTGAGTAATTAGTTACCATAACAGTCCTGATGTATTGCTAAGTATTTCTAATCAGTTAACATAATAGTTCTGATCTGTCCCTAAATCAGCGGGAGCTTCACGCAATTGTACAGATTGCGTAATGTTGTCAAATATGCATATCATTTAGTAGATGGCGCGACCTGTAATACTAATCTTATTAGAATCGACGTGTTTTGTAACATCATGAAAATATGAAAGTTGTATGTTCATATTGTATGTTACGTCAGTTAAATGGCGCAAATAACCTGGTTATTTTTATGATGAAACAGAAGTCTTATAAATGTATGGAAAATAAACAAGTACTTCGTAGGAAAGACCAAAGGTGGTGAGGTAAGAAAGAAACCTGCGAAGTACAAACTAACGATATCAAATCAGAGATCTAACTTGGAATGAATTCATAAAATACAAACGACTTTTGTATACTCTCGTGATATTATACCTCAGTGTCATATTCTTGTAATTAAACACTAGTGAACAATATTTGTATGTGAAATGATTGGTAAAACCGCAAACGTATTTCTAATTTTGAACAACTTTTTATGCTGTGTTATGATTATGTTTAGAATTTTGAGAATAACTAGAGAGGTTGATACTTTATTTTAACAATAAAGGGGTGGTAGTTAGTGTTTATGAGGGTGAATCCAATTCTTAATGTATTAGTTCAAGCGCCGATATTTGAAAGTGTAAGAGCTTTGTTTGTTTGTTTTGTTTTTGAATTTCGCACAAAGCTATTAGAGGGCTATCTGTGCTAGCCGTCCCTAATTTAGCAGTGTAAGACTAGAGGGAAGGCAGCTAGTCATCACCACCCACCGCCAACTCTTGGGCTACTCTTTTACCAACAAATAGTGGGATTGACCGTCACATTATAACGCCCCACAGCTGAAATGGCGAGCATGTTTGGCGCGACCTTCAGATTACGAGTCGCACGCCTTAACACGCTTGGCCATGCCGGGCCGTATAAGAGCAATGCTAACTTCTAACATATCACTGGATACATGTGACTTACTTTTGATAACGGTAAAGGTAACTCATAAATGAAAAGCTACGTTTAGGGTCGATAAAGATAAATCTGAATTTAAACGTAATGACGAGGCTAGCGAATTTTGTAGTTAATCTGATCCTTGATGAAGACTTGGAGAAAACTGATATTTAGTGTTGATAGTGGTTAGATTGGTTTGTAACATACTAAGAGGTTGAGTTTGAAGGTTTATAAAGGAGGGAACTCATTTTAATTTGTATAAGATGTCGTTTAACAATTTTACTAAGAGATAAGATGTTTCTTTAGGTGTTGATGGTACAACTAGAAGCTTTAGAAACTGAGACACTTAAAACAAAAAACATACAGAATACTAGTAAAGAATTCAGGTTTCATAGTGAAGACGTAAGACATCCTTTTTACTGTTTTGAGCTACAGCACACGAACGATATTCACGTCACAAAGGTTCTCATGCCACGTGTGGCATTGAACTTTTCTTTCACGTGGAAACTGACTCAGCTAGTTAACAATTTACTGTACACACATGTGAAATCAGACAGACCGACGGATAACGCTGAGGAAGGTCTAGGAAAGCGTTTTAAGCCAAATAGTTAACTTTATGCTCGAGGTAAACCGTCTGACGGTGGAAACAATAAACAAAAAACAAACAAGTACACGAGAAGAGTTCAAGATAGAACTAAACATCGACCAACTGCTCGAAGCAACACAAATTGTTTGAACTCAACAATAATACTGTGAGCGAAACTAACAGCGAATCATTCAGGTATTTATTAGCGCCTTCTAGTGATAAAGTCCGATTTTCTGTAAATATTTATCTATGCACATTTCGAGAAGTTGCATTTATAATGGTTACTTTATATAACTGCTTTAAGGTATTCACGTACTTCAACAGAGTACAGTGCGATAATAATTATAAAACTATGACAGTCCGTCTATGTCAATAACAGATTTTTTTTTTACTTTGTTATAAATTGGTCTTTTACAATACAGGAGTGTGTATGTGTTTTCCTATAGCAAAGCTACATCGTGCTATCTGCTGTGTCCACCGAGTGGAATCGAACCTCTTATTTTAGCGTTGTAAGTCTAAAGACTTACTTCTGTCCCAGAGGGGGGATTATACATACATTATTCAGATACAAATATAAGAGAGATACAAAATAAAAATGTTTATTTTATAGTAGAATAAACCATCCTCACACTTAGAGTTGAAAGTCAAGAATGGACATCACTCTTATTAATATTTAACAATTCATTGCGTAAACAGTGTACTGTATGTTAAGTAATTGTGTGCAACATACTGTAAGCCTTATTAGTATCAAATAATACATGATGTTAAAAGTGTATTATGCGTCAATTATTCTTGTCAAAGTATAAACCTTATTCATATCTAATAATACACGGTGTTAACAATGTGCTGTGTTAAGTAATCTTGTAAAAAATACTATAACCTAGTAATATTTAATAATACATCGTGTTAACAGTGTGTTACATGTTCACTATTCTTGTGGAACATGCTATAAATCTTTTTTAATATATAGAAATAGATGCTGCTAAAAATGTGCAATCTAACCTATAAACAGAAATATTAATTAAGTTATAAAAATACACGATTTAAATCTGTGATAGTTTATTAATTTTTAAGCAGTACTGTCAATGACGAAAGTATAAATTTGACTACAGAAGCTATGAACAAAACCAAACATGAAAGTCGTCAAGGGCAATATAAAGTACGCGTAAAAAAGTTTAATCCAGTTTATTTTAGTAGAGTCAGACTGTATAGTTATTTCTGGTCAAATGCCAAGGACTGCTGGCCAAGATTAATCTATCGATTTTTTCCCTTGGTACTCAGTGTCTTAAGGCCATTAACTACAGAGTTTAATAGTTTCTTGTCTATGACAAAAACTCGTTTAATTTGCATGATTTTCATTAGTAAGTGATTTTAAAGAGCTTTGGAAAAATGGGTTTTTGATTAAAAATTATTAGAGAAAGATAGTTAGAAATATTATATCCTAACGATATTAAGTAAGGAATAATGTTATTAATATCATAATTATAGATCGTTATCCTTGACCCTTCTCTTTCTGGGGCGAAGGTATTACAATCGGGTCCGTGTGTGTGTATCTGTATTTCTCTAAAACTAATAGAAAGATAAAACAAGCTGACAAATCAGTTTGGGACAGTCCCTCTTAAATTTGATCACATAAAAATCCAGATCAAGATTCTGGATAACTTCGAAGTTGTTGGGTTTTTTTAATAATTGGAAGATAGGGTATTTTTGCAACTTGGGGTTAATAACTTTGTGAAGTGTGATCGAATTTGTATCAAATTTCATCAGTACATTATGGTTGAGAATCATCATCACACTACAAGAAGTGATGAATGATTATGGATCTTAGAAGGATTTTCTGAGTTTTCAAAATCCCGGAAAGGGATGAGGGAGTGCAATTTCTTTAATTGCTATTCTTTTAATTTAGGCTCTACGCAAGTACAGCGGTATGTCTCCGAATTTACAACGCTAAAATCAGGGGTTCGATTGCCGTCGGTGGGCTCAGCAGATCGCCCGATGTGATTTTGCTATAAGAAAACACACATTTTAATTTAGTTTACAAAAATACATTCTAATGTACCTTTAAATGTCTATAAATGCATTAGTTCTAACTGTTGTCTTTCCCCAAGTGACTCTTCGGTATGTCTGGTAGATTATAACGTAGAAAACCGAGGTGCGATATCCGCTTGGCCACTGTGTAGTTTTGTATGCTTAATAGCAAATAAATATAATTACTTGTAGATTTAGAATTTAGCTATCTGCAGGTCGTTACATGTATCTCACGTGCGTCATGACACAGTTACCTAATTCCCTGCGATGTCTGTCCACATTTTTATTCTTTATCAAAGAGGTATTGCATCTGCTAAAGTAGACTTACGTCTGGGTATAAACATTCTATCGAGCGAACTTAGTAATATCCCTGTTGGAAACTTTCTCTGTAGAGACGCAATAAAGAGGAGTAAGCTATCTTACAGGGATTAAATCTTCAGAACACAAGTACTTAAAAACCGGAAATTGGAATACGTGTGGAGCAACTTCCGAAATAATTTCTAAGAAAACCAATGTGATAAGTGGAATGGAAGAAAAACAAATTTATTGTAGAATTAGAAGCACGTGATAATGATATGATCTGATATGCACGAGAACCTAGGCATCACACTCTATTGATACTAAAGAACTGTTCATTTGTTTGTTTGTTTTGAATTTTGCGCAAAGCTACGCGAGGGCTATCTGTGCTAGCCGTTACTAATTTAGCAGTGTAAGGCTAGAGGGAAAGCAACTAGTCATCACCACCCACCGCCATCTCTTGGGCTACTCTTTTAACAATGAATAGTGGGATTGACGGTAACATTATAACGTATCTGCAGCTGAAAGGGCGAGCATGTTTGGTGTCGACCGGGATTTGAACTCGCGACCCTCAGATTACGAGTCGAGTGCCTTAACCATCTGGCTATGTCAGGCCGACTAACGAATCAGAAGAGGTGAAAAATGTATCAATAAAAAAAACACGTATTATATACAAATCAAAATAATTATTTTTTATTCGAGGATGGTCACGTAAAAAACAGTATTTAAGAATATTTTGGTATGTTTCGGACTATAAACAATTTAAAATTGTAAGTCACAGTTTGAAATTGCATATACTATGACAGTTTCCTTAGGATATCTATTCCTTGCTCATAAGACAAATAAATAAATAGGAAAACAAAACTCGTTCACTGTGAAATAAACAACCATAAAGGGTGCTAATTATTAAATAGTTGTTCATGATCTAATCTACGCTATAGATACCAGTGCGATCTGAAACATTTATATAAATCAATAAAAAGTAAGCATTTGAAAGAGCAAGCTGTATAGACAGGGAAAATAAGGTATATCTTGTGGAAAGAATCACAATGTAACACCAGCTACATTATCTCAGGTATAACACAAACTCTAGATATATGGTCTAACGTACAATTCCAACAAAACAACAACAAAAAAAAACAAGTACATTCTAAACTGTAACAAAGTAACGTTCCAAAACTTCCAAAAATCAAAACTGATACAAAATTTACGTATTGAAATAGATCACAGTTACTATTTTTTACTTTATTTTTATAAATGAGAAGATATTATTTAAACGTTTTTATTTTTAAAAAAGCAGCCCCCTGGTTAAGTATTTAAAAATTATTACATCAAGAAACATTTTAAAATTAACTATGGTGCATGGATGTTTCAGTCATATTCTAATTTATCGATTTCAAGACACTTAAAATATTCTAAGGTGGAATAATGGTTATTAAACGTCTTATTTTAAAGAAAAAAATGTTAAATTATTTAGTACTGACGTTTTAATAATTAGATAAGAGAGAATCGTTTACTTATGATTTAAAATATAAAAACATGTTAAAACAAAATACTTAAAGTCACTCACCTGTTTAATGTTACTCTTCAAAAATAACTAATTTCCGAAGTCGATGATACTGCTAATAATGAAACAAACTGGTATAAACACTTCTTGTTTTCATACTGCTAATAATGAAACAAACTGGTATAAACACTTCTTGTTTTCATACTGCTAATAATGAAACAAACTGGTATAAACACTTTTTGTTTTTATACTGCTAATAATGAAACAAACTGGTATAAACACTTTTTGTTTTTATACTGCTAATAATGAAACAAACTGGTATAAACACTTCTTGTTTTCATACTGTTAACATTGAAACAAACTAGTATAAACACTTAGTTCTTTACAGCTAATAATGAAACAAACTGGTATAAATACTTCTCAGTTCTTATACAGCTCATAATGAAACAAATTTGTATAAATACTTCTTAGTTCTTATACAGCTAATAATGAAACAAACTTATATAAATACTTCTTAGTTCTTATACAGCTAATAATGAAACAAACTTGTATAAATACTTCTTAGTTCTTATACAGCTAATAATGAAACAAACGTGTATAAATACTTCTTTGTTCTTATACAGCTAATAATGAAACAAACTTTATTAATACTTCTTAGTTCTTATACAGCTAATAATGAAACAAACTTGTATAAATACTTCTTAGTTCTTATACAGCTAATAATGAAACAAACTTGTATAAATACATCTTAGTTCTTATACAGCTAATAATGAAACAAACTTGTATAAATACTTCTTAGTTCTTATACAGCTAATAATGAAACAAACTTATATAAATACTTCTTAGTTCTTATACAGCTAATAATGAAACAAACTTGTATAAATACTTCTTAGTTCTTATACAGCTAATAATGAAACAAACTTGTATAAATACTTCTCAGTTCTTATACAGTTAATAATGAAACAAACTTGTATAAATACTTCTCAGTTCTTATACAATTAATAATGGAACAAACTGGTATCAACACTTCTTAGTTCTTATACAATTAATAATGGAACAAACTGGTATCAACACTTCTTAGTTCTTTTGAGAATAAGTGCTGAAAATGCTGAAGTTTGTTTGTTTTGGAATTTCGCACAAAGCTACTCGAGGGCTATCTGTGCTAGCCGTCCCTAATTTAGCAGTGTAAGACTAGAGGGAAGGCAGCTTGTCATCACCACCCACCGCCAACTCTTGGGCTACTCTTTTACCAACGAATAGTGGGATTAACCGTCACTTATAACGCCCTTACGGCTGGGAAGGCGAGCATGTTTAGCGCGACGCAGGCGCAAACCCGCGACCCTCGGATTACGAGTCGCACGCCTTACGCGCTCGGCCATGCCAGGTCCCTAAAGTGCTGAAAATCGAGTTCAGTATTATGACTTGTACAGGAGCGAAACGACTGATGCCCAGCGATCAATATAAAGCACGTGATAAAATTTTGAAAGACAGTTATATTTACTAAAACAAAGTAACTGTACACATAAAAATGAAAAAAAACAAAACAGAAATGACTGAAGTCTCCGATTTTGTCAATTGTTAAATATAACTTGTCAACAACGAGCAAAACAAAACGTGTCTTCAGAGTGTCTACTCATGTAAACTTGGTAAGTCTTTCTCACCGGCACGTTCTTCAACTTCAAGATTTTCATTCACTTTGTGTTTAACAATAGTTCCCATTTTGCTGCCTGGGATCGCTAGTGGAGTAACGACCGAGTTTCTCATTGGTTGCTACTGATAAGCAGGGAAATTTCCATTGAGGATGTGAGTGAAGGCGCGAAAGATGTACATGTTACCACGTGGTAGTACGTGAGCTGTAATGTAAAGCAGCACAATCGTATGATTCAATGTCGAGCACTCGCAGCGACAGAAATAAAAAAGCAAAACAAAATCATATCTATATTTCACAAACAGAATGATCACCAGTAGCTGATTAAATCAACATAACTACTACATACACTTTTTCACAAACCTTAACTTCCAAGAAAAATAAACAGAATTCTTGGTAAGCTTACTATTCACAGACCTTAACATTGGGAGATGACAGTTTGTTATTACTTATATTAAGACACGACAATTTGTTGTTACTAATATTAAGACACAAAATTTGGTATTACTAATATTAGAAGGTGACTTTGTTATTACTTAAATTAAAATGACCGTTTGTTATTACTCAGGTATGACTCTTTGCTATTCAGTACTAGCTGTTGACGAACGAAAACAGTTAATCGTATAAAAAAGACAATACAAGGTAACGTGCCTCTTTCATCTTTTGTTATTTAATCTGTAATCACTTTATCAGATGATAATTCAATATTATGCATTGTAGAAGGTAATAACTGACCCATTTAACTTATTAAACGAAAATTCATATGAACGAACGAAAACTGTTTATCGTATAAAAAGACAATACAAGATAACGTGCCTCTTTCATCTTTTGTTATTTAATCTGTAATCACTTCATTAGATGATAATTCAATATTACGCTTTGTAGAAGGTAATTACTGACCCATTTAACTTATTAAACGAAAAATTCATATGAACTTAAAAGTGTGTCCTGTTTCAGGGCTGTTGTATTTGATACAAACCATGTATACTGTCGGGCGAATTGCAGTTAACATATGCTGGGGGATGAATGTTAAAACACACACACATTCATCAGTGGCTAGTATATATATATATATGTATCTGTGTTCTTCCCTATACCACTAGAGGGTAATATGAATAAACTTCTGTATACCAGAGACTATAATGTGTGTGTCTGTGTATATATATATATATATGTATGTTTATGGCTTAAACATTTATGGTTATAATATATATATATAATTGTTTATACAAAAGGCTGCATACATATGTTTTTGTCTATACCACAAACATTTTGGTCTTTAGTTTGTTTGTTTTTAGAATTTCGATACTCGAGGGCTATTTACGATATCCGTCCATAATTTAGCAGTGTAAGGCTACAGGGAAGGCAGCTAGTCATCACCACCCACCGCCAACTCTTGGGCTACTATTTTATCAACGAACAGTGGGATTGACCTTCACATTATAATGCCCCCAAGGCTGAAAGAGCGAGTATATTTAGCGTAACGGTGAGGATACCAGAAGCTCTTTTTCTCTTATTTTTATATGTGATATACAGATATTTTCCTATACCAGAGATATATTTTTGTTATCTAGACTCATTTGTCAGAGACTTGCTTAATAATTTGGCACTGTGGAATTCATAACATTTTAGGAAGCTCTTATAACTTTCTTATTTGTTAGTGGAATATGATGAGAAATGCACAACTTTTGTATGATAATATGACAGTTAATATGTACAAATTTCATCTAAATCAAACTATACTTTTTGAAATATTTGTAAAAACAAAACTTTCGTAATAATTTTGTATGCTGTATATGTTATTGCTTGTACCAGAAGCTTTTATATATATATATATATATATATTTACATCTTAGGACAGGGATTCCCAAACGTTTAGACCTGCGGAGTATCACATCAGAAAAAAAACAAAAACATTTCGGAGCATTAATAAAAAAAATACACTAAAAATAGAAACAATCGGTCACTAGCTTTTAGAATATAAATTTATTAAAAATATCACTATCTAAAGAAAATATTTTACTTCTACTTACTTGTTCAAAAAATTTTGCTTGCAAATGTTATATCAGTAAAAGTACAGTGTACTTATTTATTTATTAGTGGTCTGACTAGCTCGATTTTGTTCACAAAGTAGTTCAATATTTGGAGTTATGGCTGTTACCTGTAAGCGTAGATCATCTTCAGTATTTAGCCTATTTCTAAATTTGGTTTTTATAGCTGTATACAGTGAAAATGTTTGCTCTCAAAGATATGTTGTTGAAAAATGCGTTAAAATTTTCAAAGCTCTGTTACTTATTTCAATGTATTCCATGGCCATTTGTATCCAAAATTGTGTAATTTCTTTCTGCTGAAATTTTGAGTTTAGGGTGTAAAGAGTTGAAATTTCGTCCCCGCTAGTACAGTGGTAAGTCTATGAATTTACAACGCTAAAATCAGGGTTCGATTTCCCTCGGTGGGCTCAGCAGATAGCCCGATATGGCATTGCTATAAGAAAAACATGCACACGCAGTTGAAATTTCTAAAAGCTGTTTTCTCTCTTCAAAGACAATCATTGGTATTTGCAGAGTCAACAAAGGGATTTTGAATTCACAATATTTTTTTTTAAATTAGAGGGAAAGTACTCCTCAACAGTTGTACACAAATCAGATACGTGCTGCAAGACTGAAACTTTTGTATCTTCACTTGAGGAAATTTCATTCATAATTAAAAAAAACAAACTGAGATTTCAGAAGCAGTCAAGTTCTTCCATAAGTATACATTCACCCCAAAGTTTAGCTTACGGTGAAGCACTTCCATTTTACTCTGAACTTTGAAGTACGTTACCCTAGTACCATGCATTGTAACATTCATTTCATTTAGACAAGCAAATACATCCTAAAGGTAAGCCACTTTCTGCACCCAGCATTTGTCTCTTAATTTGTACGCAAGTTCAAAATGGCATTCAAATAAAAGAAATCTATCTCCTCACGCAATTGTAAAACAGAGCAAGCCATCGGACTTCAGTATGAAATTGCAAATTTTATACAAACGTACCATATCCTCACATTGAACGGTCTTCATTTTATAAAATTAACTATTTTTAGGACATCTCCAATACCTCTTTCAAGTCTTCTGGCATTCGTTTCGTTGCAAGTACATGACTATGAAAACAGCAGTGGATACTCTGGATGTCAGCGTTTTTCCTTTTTATGTGTGCCACTGTGCATGAAAATTTTCCAATCATAGCTGCAGCCCCATTATTGCAAATACTTGATCAAAGCTGCCATTGAATATCATGTTCTTCCATAAATATATCGATCAGTTTAAATATTTCTTCGCCTGTTGTTTGAGTAGGCAAAAGTTTGCAATTAGCATGTCTTTTCAAAATTAGCTTCATGAATATAGCGAACAAACACAAGCAGCATCGCATAAGCTGCGACATCTGTTGATTCATCCACCTGAAGCGAAAAAGTTGGTCTCGCTTTTACTCGCCTTATTAACTCCGTTAAGTAATTTGCTGACATATCTTTGATTTTTCGAGAAAACGAGTTGTCAGAAAGGGGCACAGAGTTAATGTTTTTAAGAAATTTCTCATCAATCGTGCACTCTACCAAATCTTTTGCACATGATTTTATCGAATTTTCAGCAATTGTATGAGTTTCATTTGCTTTTTCAATACGGTAATTAACAAGACATGAAGCAATAAGAGAAACTCTGTTGTCCTGATGGACAAACGAATGATATGTAGCTTTACTTGTAATTAATTGCAAACACTTTCTTTTGAAATACTAGGAAGTTGGATTTTTTAATTGGAACTGTTTGGCTTCTAGATGCCGTTTTAACTTAGTTGGATGCAAACTACTGTTACTCAATACTGTTCCATATTCAACACACAACCCATTATGTCCATCTTCATTACCTGTTCATGTGAAACCATATTGAACAAAACTTTCACCATACATTCATTTCTTTCTTGTTTCAGTACTCCATGCATCATCCTGTATTGAAATGCTTGCACGCGACTATAACGCTGATGAATTATTATTAGGCCTAAACCTAGAAAGATTTTTACTAGTATAAGATTTATTACTGATATTGAGCCACATATCCATTATAAGGGTGACAACTAATCATTAATTATATCTTATATCTTTTGCACTTCAAACAAACGTATTTTCACAAACATAAAATAGCTTCTTAAAGAAAACTCGTTCAAGCACTTATGTTTCATCATCATACAATGACATGCTGACCTTGGATCAGTGCTGCCATAACGAAGTCAGAAATAAAGATTTGTGGAAAAAAGGCAAGGCCACTAGAATAATATATTTTTCTGAAGGAAAAGGATAACCTATTATTTTTACAATTTTTAACAGACGTTTTTACACCAAGTAATAAATTACAAAGCCAGAACGAAATGAAACAAAACAAAACTACGATCAAAAGAAAAGCTGTGCTGAGAGTTGAAGAAAGGAGATTAAAGAGGGATTTATCCTTAAACTACAAGATTATCTTCAATGACCAGTGTTTCCTCTTTGATTGTACGTGTTTGTTTATGTGTAATACTGCTTTAACTATTATCCCCCTCATGACTACCGAATAGGTTGTGTATTGTTGTGTTTACATGTGAAATATTCCTTCGACTATTACCCCACGTGGTGACTCTACTGAATAGGTTCTGTTTTGTTGTGTTTATATGTGAAATATTCCTTCGACTATTACCCCGCTTGGTGACTATGTGAGATGTACATTCCAGTGGTTTTTACCAAATTACCTGAACTTCTTGACAGACAATTAGAAACTGTGTTTTATACCATCCAGTCTTTTTCTTTGTTAGTTTATTTGTTTCTGTGAGATAAATTCTGATGTATTACGCATTTTATCCTTATGTTAAAAGCTATGAAATCAAAGTCTACTCCATGTAAATATTGCGTGTGAAAAATGAGTGAGAAGACGCTCTGAATTAGTACTTGACTGTTATCTGAAACAAAATTGCTACGTTAAGTTATAGTTTTGGTCTCACATTTTTTCTAGCAACAACAAAACAAGGATCGCCAAAGCTACTAGAGTCTCCTAAGAGCAAGTGAGATGTGTATGCGGATAAATATGTGGACAGGAGTTTTGTGACAGATGACTGTGACTTGTTGGTCATAAATGTTTAATAATAAATATACAACGCACGGTCCATTTGTTTTAAAATAGTAGTTATTACAATAGAACCTGCGGTTATTACATTTTAAAAGTCACCACTATACACACTTTCTGGCTGAACTCACCATCAATATCTATCTCTGTTTTTCACTAACTTCTTATCACATTTTGTACACATATTTATCAATAGGCCAAATGAGGCCTAGAACCTTTACACTGAACAAGATAATATATGGTTCATCAATAATCGATTACATTAATGAGAAGAATTCAGAATACTTGAGTAACCTGATCTCAGTTCACAACAATCGAACTACACGACAAATGACTAATAAACCATTACTTAATCAAACTTGCCATAACTATTGTTTACTTTAACGTTCACACAATGTAAATTAAATAACATTTTAAAATTAAACTTAAAACGACACAGCGGTATATATCTAACAAACTGGTACTCTTATAACGTGATCACAACTGAAAATAAGGAGCGTATTGTTTGGTCGAGTTATAAGTGTAACTTTGCACCTACCAATATGCAGTTCAACACATTAACTGCGCGATCTAAAATAACTAGTACAACAGAAAGAAGGAATGTATATCTTATTTCACTCAAATTATCTATGGATAATATTGCTGAAAAATGATTATAGGTACAGACACACGTTATCCAAATGCGATACTGTTTAATTTAATTTATATGTGTGTGTAGTCGTCAGAATTTAAAGAATGTCATAATTAATGCCCTTTTAACAGGGTCATCTAGTAGCTACGCCATTGATGTAAATCAAAAGAGAAAAAGACCCACCACCGAGCTTGTGACATTAACCCAGTTTCACTGAATTAATTTATTACACCTATGCTTTCTACCATCTAACCAGTTTTCTATCTAGTGATACAATATATTTCCTCCAACACACACAGAAAAAATTTTTACAAGAAAGACTTTCATGTGGTACCATGTTAAAGGTTTTATAAATATCTTAAAATCTAAATTCACCAAATCCACACCCGTTTCCTCTTTCACATAAGCATTAACCTCTTCAAAGAGTGTCGTAAGATTTGTAAAGCAATATTTTTACCTAGTGGAACAATACTAACTATCGAATAACATTTTACACTTCGTAAATCATTTCCCATCAGACTTTCCTAAACGTTTCCCACAAATGACGTTAAAATTAATGAATGGGCTTATAATTACAGTGACAATGTTTATTCTTTCCCTAGAAAAGAGGAGTCCATTAGGTGACTTCCAATCCTCTGGTTCCTGCCTACTATTCAAGGACTTTGAAAAAATAGAAGCCAAGGAACAATATAAGTGCATTTATTTATTAACTTTCGAGTTCGTTTGATGATTTGTAAAGTCTTTTCCATCCTTTGAATCTCGATATTTACACTTACAAATTTTTATCACAGTAAGTAAACTACTAATTGACGTTAAGGTTACTATTTCTAACTATAGTTTTGTATTTACTGTGGGAATTTCTTGAAAATTGAAAGAAAGTAGAGTGAAAGAGAAATGCAAACGAAAACAAGCCAATGCTATGCTATAAGCTCGTGGTGGGCAGACCTTTTTGTGTAACTTTATGGTTAACTACAAACAAACATATCATCAGGCCAATGAGAGATGTAGTAGTAGTCTGGATGCTTTTATTTTTTTTATCATTGCATTTCAAGAACAACGAGTGCTATCGTGAGAATAAGATTAAATGAGTGAATTGTAATTATTATCGATTTTATTTACGTCACTACCGAACCTGTGAGTCAGTGACCAATATTCATAGGTTCACTATAACACACATTTAATACGTGAAGTGCTACTTTACATTTTTTCAGTCTAAAGATAATTTGCGCTATCAAACATGGTGTATAAGAAGTGTCCCATCGTACTGATATAGTTCTTTTTTCTATGCTCTCAATTAGTGCCTTTCTTCCATACTGGGGGCTGGAATACTAACCTTAGACAGAACAAGCTTGCTTTAAATATGATTGTAAAACAGGTTTGAAAATATAAATCAACTTTGAATCTCAGAACTTTACAAAAATTATTATTACATCAACAAAACAATTATCCGAAATATACTGATAGAAACAACTCACTCACCCATTACTCATACAGTAGACTTCACTCAGCAACTCACATATTACTCATACAGTAGACTTCACTCAACAACTCACATATTACTCACACAGTAGACCTCACTCAGCAACTCACATATTACTCATACAGTAGACTTCACTCAGTAACTCACATATTACTCATACAGTAGACTTCACTCAACAACTCACATATTACTCATACAGTAGACCTCACTCAGCAACTCACATATTACTCATACAGTAGACTTCACTTAACAACTCACATATTTCTCATACAGTAGACTTCACTCAACAACTCGCATATTATTCATACAGTAGACCTCACTCAGCAACTCACATATTACTCATACAGTAGACCTCACTCAGTAAATCACATGTTACTCATACAGTAGACCTCACTCAGCAACTCACACATTACTCATACAGTAGACTTCACTCAACAACTCACATATTATTCATACAGTAGACTTCACTCAGTAAATCAATATAACTCATACAGTAGACTTCACTCAGTAAATCACATGTTACTCATACAGTAGACCTCACTCAGCAACTCACACATTACTCATACAGAAGACTTCACTCAGTAACTCGATATAACTCATACAGTAGACTTCACTCAGTAAATCACATATTTCTCATACAGTAGACTTCACTCAGCAACTCACATATTACTCATACAGTAGACTTCACTCAACAACTCACATATTACTCACACAGTAGACCTCACTCAGCAACTCACATATTACTTATACAGTAGACTTCACTCAGCAACTCACATATCACTCATACAGTAGACTTCAATCAATAAATCACATATTATTCATACAGTAGATTTCACTCAGTAAATCAATATAACTCATACAGTAGACTTCACTCAGTAAATCACATGTTACTCATACAGTAGACCTCATTCAGCAACTCACACATTACTCATACAGAAGACTTCACTCAGTAAATCGATATAACTCATACAGTAGACTTCACTCAGCAACTCACATATTACTCATACAGTAGACTTCACTCAGTAAATCACATATTTCTCATACAGTAGAATTCACTCAGCAACTCACATATTACTCATACAGTAGACCTCACTCAGCAACTCACACATTTCTCATACAGTAGACTTCACTCAGCAACTCACATATAACTCATACAGTTAAAAGATTTTTAGAGTCTAATACAAAGCGACATAATATGTCATTTCTACTTTGCTTAACGCAGGTATAGAAACTTAGGTTTTTACATTATTAGCCCGCAGACTTACCGTCGTGCCTCTTAAGGGGCGTTAAATAAAGAGCAGATACACTCGAAAATACGTTTTTAAGGTTCCAAGGTTAGACTCTAGTATCATCACGTTATAATTTTTATTCTCTTGCCCCTGGTAATAATAAAACGCTGCATAATTTAGTGAAATATATTTGTATTGTTTAGTAATCAAGCTTAGAATTAGATCAAATGTTACAAATATTGAGATATATGATATATCAATATAAAGAATGTATTTGACAACCATGTCAACATGATTTATTTGTCCTTACAGCTATTACCACTTGAGGGGGGACCTGTTAGTAAATAATTTTCCTGTAAATATTATTATAAAGCAATCATGAGGAGTCCACATAAAACATAGTGTTACACACAAGTCAACATTAGCAGAATAATAGACTGAAATATCTTTCAAATAGTTTTTACATCTTATAAAATTAGTTTACAGCCAAAATTCTGAAAAACTTTCAATCATTTGTTTATCGAAAATCAAGAAACTTTTTTTATGTAAACTCATACTTGGATACAGTTTGTAAGAATTGATTTACATTATAATATCTTTGTTGGTTGATGTAAGGTGAAGGAATGAAATAAATTAAAACAAGTCCTAGTCTCTGTTTGTAAGCTTAGATTTCCTCGTTAGGGTGCAAAAATTGGACTGGCCTTTTGATTGTATAATATGATTGTAGTTATGAGTAATGAATATTATGTTAAACCTCAAAAAATATGGCCGCAATATATGATTAGTAGACGAAAACTGAGTAGTTAACCCTCATAAATATCCAATTTTAGAGGAAGGGTGATTGATTAACCCTCACAGATATGGCCGCGGTATTCAATTTTAGACAAAGGCTGATTGGTTGATCGTCACAGAAATGGCCGCGGTATCCGATTTTAGACAAAGTCTGATTGGTTGATCGTCACAGAAATGGCCGTGATTTTTGGTTCTGATAAAGTTAATCTTGACAACTTGATCATTTGTTGAAATAGACTGCGAAACATCAGTTTTATCACGGAGACAGAGTGGAGTGCGTTTCATTATGCAGTGAAAACAATAAAAATGTAAATTTCGTAAACAAAATATTCCGTTTTATTTTTTAAAAAGAAACTATTAGGTTAAGGTTTCTGTAAGGTGTGTAAAAATTAGGGGGAAGAACTGGAAAAGAAATCATCCAATTTGAAGAAATAAGCTATACGAAGCCTTTAACAGTGTAAAACAATCTGTAACAGTGAAAAAACAAAACAAGTTGTAAGAGTGTAAAATAATTTTGGGCATCTCGGATATGTACAGTCATGTGAAAAGTTAGAACATCCTACCCCCTAATAACTATTGTTACCCCCTTTGGCTGAAATAACTGCAGTGAGATGCTTCTTATAGCCATATACCAGTCTCTGACATCGGTCTGAAGAAAGTTTGCCTCACTTCTCAATGCAGAATTTTTTCAGCTGTGAGATGTTTGAGGGGTTTCTTGCATGTACGGCCCGTTTCAAGTCACCCCACAGCATCTCAGTGGGATTAAGATCTGGAGTTTGACTCGGTTATTCCAAGACTCTCCATTTCTTAGTTTTCAGCCAGTCCTTGGTGGGCTTACTGGTATCTTTTGGGTCATTGTCGTGTTGCAGGGTCCAGTTCCGCTTCAGCTTTAATTTTTGTACAGATGGTCTCACATGATTCTCAATCACCCTCTGATACACAGTAGAATTCACGGTGGATTCTATGATTGTGAGCTGTCCAGGTCCTGCTGCAGCAAAGCAGCCCCAAACCATAACACTTCCACCTCCATGCTTCACAGTTGGTATGAGGTACTTTTCCTGGAATGCTGTATTTAGTTTACGCCAAACATGTCCTCTGTTCTTGTGTCCAAATAATTCAATTTTGGACTAATCTGTCAAAAGAACATTATTCCAGAGGTCCTGATATTTTTCTACATTCTCTCTAACAAACTTCAGTCCGGCCTTGATGTTTCTCTTGGAGAGCAAAGGTTTCCTCCTTGCACACCTCCCACGCAAGTTAAACTTGTGCAGTCTCTTTCTGATTGTAGAGGCATGCACTTTCACATCAACAGTAGACATAGCCTGCTGTAGGGTCCGTGATGACATGTTAGGGTGTTTGGAGACCTCTTTTAGCATTTTGCGGTCTGCTCTCGGGGTGAACTTGCTTGGACGACCAGACCTGGGCATGTTGGCAGTTGTTTTGAAAGCCCTCCACTTGTTGACTATTTTCCGGACAGTGGAATGGCTGATTTCAAAATCCGTTGGGATTTTTTAAAATCCATTACCAGACTCATAAGCTTCTACAATTTTCTTTCCAATGGCCTCAGACAGCTCTTTTGCTCTCAGCAAGGTGCTCACTCTCACTTCAAGAGTCAGGAGCACACCAAACTAAATGAGGCAAGCCTCATTCAAAATGATGAGTAACGATCTTCTAATCATTTGCACCTGGTGTGATACACCTGTATGTGAGTTGAGCCATTTTAAGTGGGAATAAATGTGGGGGTGTCCTAACTTTTTCCTCAGTTAGAATATGCATTTTTGTAGAATTACATTTACCGAAGATCTTGAAAAGTCTTTTCTTCAGTTTTAATTATTTAGTTATATTCCTATAATTTCTTGGTGTTGTTAAAATTGAGATTAAATATCTATATATTCAAAATGTTGCAAAAATACACAGGCTTTCATCGGGTGTCCTAACTTTTTCACATGACTGTATATACATACTGGTACTTTTTTATTTGAAATTTCGCCCAAAGCTAGGCGAGAGCCACATGCGCTAGCTTTCCCTAATTTAGCAAAGTAAGTCTAGAGGAAAGGGAGTTTAGTCATTACCACCTACCGCCAACTCTTGGGCCACTCTTTTACCAACGAATAGTGGGATTGATCGTACATTATAACGCCCCCGCGGCCGAAGGGGCAAGCATGTTTGATGTGACGGGGATTCGAGCCCACGACCCACCCACAGATTGCAAGTCGAGTGCCTTAACTACCTGGCTATGCCGGGCCTTACGAATAGAAAGTAGATAACTTTAAACATATCGGATATATATATGTGTACATATACATGCAGGAGTACAGTACATTACTGAACATCTTGGATGTGAATTTGTCTACAGGAACAGATTACATAACCCTGAACATCTTTGATGTGTATTTTTCTACAGTTTTTATAAACTTTTGTTTACTTCTCTCTGTCAGTTTATGTTTTATTAGTAATTACAGGAAAATATTTGGATACAACCTTCGTAAAAATTCTTTCCAATAAACTCTGATCAAGCAAGATTCATAATTGTGTCAAGACTACAAGACATAATTAACGTAAGGATATCCACGAAAGAGGTTTGTTTGTCATTCGTCCCAAATATAATTAAAACAACTGATAACATAAAGGGATTTTACGTAATTAGTGGAGTATATCCAACTGGGTAGTTTTGTGTTTGTTTTCGTTTTATATATATCATTTTTCACAAACGCTAGAAATGTCAAGTTGAAGAGGACACACTTAGGAAACTTGGCAGTTTTTTAAGTTACTATTTGAACGTTCAATATTTACACATCTTTATACAATGCAGCATTGTTTGTGTAATTAATATTTACGAAGCAATGAATTGTACACGGCTTTACATGTTTTAAAACTGCTGGTCCTTTTTGTTAGCTATTTTTTACATGTAATCTGTTTTGGTCGGATCACGGCAATATATTTGAAAGTTTAATTTTTCACAACACGAAGCTTGATTTTAGCTATAATTATTATTTCAAGTATCTAACATTAACTTGAACAATTTATAGATTTATCAGATGAATGATTTAGAATCTTTTGTTAAATTTAGCTTCGTAAGATTTAAGTTAAAATAATTTTTAATTTGTATATTTTAATTCTATCGAAGAAATTTGAGAAACTGTTACCAAAAGTATTACTTATTCATATGTGCTGCCATCCGTTGGGAACTTTGCAACTAATTTTAACCTATTTACAAGATGTAGAAGATAAAACAAATTTTAATAACAACAATAATAATAATAATAATGGCTATATATATTTATAAAATTCTTTTTAATATACAGGGTTGAATGCTATAAGTTGAAACAATTTGAATATGCAAATTAGCAAGAACCGTGACAACCACAGGCAATTCAAAGTCGTGGTGGAATGGATTGTATCAGAACTACATTTTGACATTTTTAGTGTATCGTAGGAAGTGAAATATCACAGAAAACGGACCGCTTTTGGAAGGTGTATGTAATAGCTTTACCGACATAAATATCATACATTTAGACTGTAAAGATGTATTCAGTTCGTGGATTTAGAATTTCCAAGACGGAAATATCCTTTGTACTTAATTACATTGGATAACAAAAGAATATGGATCAAAATGAACCCCAGGACCATCCAAAAAAGAGACCTGTAACAAGTCGTATCACAACCATAATGAGCAAAGTGCAGCATTTTGTTAGAGGTGAGTGTTCACAAATTCAAAAAAATTAGTAGTAAAAGCCATCCACGTGTCTCAGGCGACTACAAGAAATGTGGTAAAGAAATATCTTTATCTGGAAGTTAGGTCATTTGGGTAAACGTTCACCAATATAAGGCTTACAGTCATATTTAACGTTTAACCATCTAATACCTCTAGTTCCAGATTTCGCTTTATTAAAGGCTCAAGAAGCTAATTTTGAAAAAAAAGATTGTATCATTTCTTTCTGTGTAAATGTTACACAACACTCTATATGTTTGCCCTAGGCCTGCACACTTAACATTAACCATATCAACCACAAAAGATACTTCAACCCCTACATGAAAAGTATGATGAATTGTTGTTGTTTTTTTGACATACTGATCACATAAGTTTACAAAATGGAACTATTTTCCATACAGTGAATGTTATGTAGCTGTAGTACTTATAAGACAGTGCAAGAAAGAAATATTACAAACAAAGTCTGGTGTTATACCACTGCAAGTTTCTTGTTGATGATAACCTATTCTCACCGTTTCAAGTAAAATTTGAGTTTACCACAAAAACTTTGTTTTATTTATAAACATACATATAAAAGTAGCTACTTCCAATCAGTAACAATTGTTTTTAGTAAAATAAATGTCTCATAATTTTAAATTTATTCATTATCAATTTAATTATAGAATTATTTTTAAAATCCCTGTTTTACAATTTCGACAATATGAAAGTTATAAAACAGCAGAAAATCAAATTTGTAATAATATCCACAAACAAAAATTTGACAGACATGCAATAATCGAATTTTAGTTTTAAGTTATTAAAGTTTAAATATAAATTTTTCATTTGATTATTGTGATGTGATGTCATGTTGTACCAAGTTGGTTTTATCCACGTTTTGTCCAACTCCATTAGCACGTTCTTGTGATCAGTGGGCTGGCAATTTAGATTTGTCTATTCTTGAATTTTTAAACTGTTACGTCTGCTTGCATTTTCAACATATAATTCGCTGTAAATGTTGAAGACCTAGTAGGGGTAAAAATAGGTTTATATTATGACAGGAATTTCAATTTTAAATGAAAAAATGTATTAATGTGATTACCAATGTAGAAATTTTAATTATAAAACTATTTTAAATTCCATATTGTGTAAAACGTAGAAACACAAACCTTGTAATTGCAATGTAGTGATTGGATCAGGTCGGCAGTAGGAGCTTCGGCTAATTCTTCGTGGTGTGATTTATTTGTTTTTAAGTAAGAATGCACTAACTCGAAACTTTACAGTTAAAACAAAGAACTCTGAGACTAAGATTTCAATAACACTTCTTTTATCAACTTTTATGGGCTTAATAGTTACAATCAACAAACATTTTCTTGAGTAGATTAACTTTGACTATTTTAATAACACTTTTGCAAAACATTCATTAATTTCATAATACTTAAGATGATAACCGATGCTTAGAAATAATGGCATTAAATACTTACAGAGAGTTCAAGGGAAAAACAGTCTGATGTCCCATTACAGTAAAAGACATGTTGAATAAGAAACTCGTATAGAAGTAGAGACAACTTCTTTTCCTGGGGAGAGAGCCTTTTTGGAGTCTTGAAGCAGGTTCTTTCTCAGGAGAGAGCAATGCTCTTCGTTTGTTTTTGTTTTTGAATTTCGCGCAAAGCTACTCGAGAACTATATGTCCCTAATTTAGCAGTGTAAGACTAGAGGAAAAGCAGCTAGTCATCACCACCCACCGCCAACTCTTGCGCTACTCTTTTACCAACGAATAGTGGGAGTGACCGTCACTATACTGTTATCTATACGTTTGGCTGACGTCTATTTTAGGAAGTTTGTTACTTATCAATCATTTGTAGCTTTAGCTCATACTGTAGCGTTGTAAAGCTGCCAAAGTTTCTTCCTGGTTCCACTCGTCCATAGCTTG
Organism: Tachypleus tridentatus; assembly: GCF_004210375.1. NCBI lineage: Eukaryota > Metazoa > Arthropoda > Merostomata > Xiphosura > Limulidae > Tachypleus > Tachypleus tridentatus. The sequence continues at coordinate 18,150,590 of NW_027467782.1, read as the reverse complement.
CATAACACCTTTACTGACCTCATTAGAAACTAAACAGTTTCTTCCTGGTTCCACTCGTCCATAGCTTGCATAACCCCTTTACTGACCTCATTAGAAACTAAACAGTTTCTTCCTGGTTCCACTCGTCCATAGCTTGCATAACTCCTTTACTGACCTCATTAGAAACTAAACAGTTTCTTCCTGGTTTGTCCATAGCTTGCATAACCCCTTTACTGACCTCATTAGAAACTAAACAGTTTCTTCCTGGTTCCACTCGTCCATAGCTTGCATAACCCCTTTACTGACCTCATTAGAAACTAAACAGTTTCTTCCTGGTTCGTCCATAGCTTGCATAACCCCTTTACTGACCTCATTAGAAACTAAACAGTTTCTTCCTGGTTCTTCCATAGCTTGCATAACCCCTTTACTGACCTCATTAGAAACTAAACAGTTTCTCGACATGTTTCTTTTAATCCATAGCTTGAATAACTTTTTTATTGAAATCGACAGCACGTCTCCTTACAGACTAAACATATAGCGACAAATTTCTCAACATGTTTTCTTAAGTAATCGTCGTTCTATAATCATCATTGTTTTATACACGTATGTACTTATGCTCACTGTATCCTGTATCGCATTTCTCTTTATAAGGCATTGTTATACCAGGCATTAAAATATCTAGCGATGCGTCATAATATTAAATATTATATGACAAATATATAAGGTATTAGAAAATTACAACTCTAAATAAATATAAAAAATGCCAAAAATAATATATTTTTAATAAAAACTGCTTGATTTATTTAATTTAAGATTCAGAAGCTCTAGTAGTAATAGCTGAGTATTCGGCCCGGGCCAGCTGGCTAAGGTGTAATCTAAGGGTCGCATCCCCGTCGTACCAAACATGCTCGCCTTTTCAGACGTGGGGGCATTATAATGTGACTGTCAATTTCACTATCCGTTGGTAAAAGTGTAGCCCAAGAGTTGGCGGTGGGTGGTGATGACTAGCTGCCTTCCCTTTAGTCTTACACTGCTAGATTAAGGACGGCTAGCGCACATAGCCCTCGAGTAGCTTTGCGCGAAATTCAAAAAACAAACAAACAAACAATCTAGCTGAGTATTCACGAGCGCAAATAACGTCGGATTCCAAACATTTATATTAGATACACACAAAATATGCCCACTTTTATATGCAAAATTGTATTAAATAGGCTATATTGATATTGAATTACGTTTGCTTGGGAAATAATTTGACATAATGAAATGTATTCATTGGGTACTTAATGTTCTGGAGGTTTTGGTGCTGGACTCTCAATCCGAAACGCTATGTCAATCAAAACTCACGCTATCAGTTTTTGGGGTGTTACAAAATCATGGTCAACTCTGTCATTATTCGGTAGGTAGCCTATGAGTTGACCATAAGCATAAAACAGTTTGTTTTAACATTTGTAATTTTTACATTTGTTGAAAGACAAAAGTTCGATAATGTATATTATTCCAGCATTATCTGAAGAGGAGAAATCCAATAAATGTTTATACATACTGTAAAAGTTCATTTGTTAATATTTGTAGTACTATAACAAATGTTATGAAAATAATAAAACTGTACAGTGCTTATCAAACAAAAATAAATAATACATACTCGGTGATGGATTAATCCAAAAGAAAGAGAGAAACTTTTAGTCTAATTTTAGGTCTAATTTACCCTTCAAATAATATTATTAACTCTTGAAACACACAAACTACCCTACAGTGTTTACGTTTTATCGAACTTTTATCACATAATGTTATGGTTAAGGGAAAATGTGGGTTTTCATTTAACAAAACCACTTTCCGCTATCTGTTAATTCTACCAAGTAGAATCGAACCCATGATTGTAGTGCTGGAAATCTGTAGACTTATCTCTGTACTAGCGAGAGACTGATGGTTAAGCTAATACTCCTGATTGAATGCTGTTCTTGGTGGAAGAAGCTTGCATTTTATAGATTTAACAACATATATTTATGGTATGAATGCCTTTTCCAAAACGTTTTCATTATAACTAATTATTGTCATAATACATTAGTATTAGGCCTATTATAGATTTTGTCACTACACTATTTATCATGTCTTTTTAGGTTTGTAATATTATTATACACTATTCTCCAAAATCCCTAAGGTTCTAGGTTTAAAAAAAATGTAGTTAATAATATAGTAGGCTTCCAGTTGATGTTTTATGATAAGAATAACTGAAGAAACATTTTTGCTTTTGACCAACATCCCCAAGAAATACAGGAATTTGACTCTAAACCGTCAGAGGAGGCTTACCCCCACTCTTACGTTTTATGTAAGTCATTATCTGTTGTTGAATATAGTTATGTTGAAATTGAATATTTTCATTTTTATCATCATTCAAGCAGTTCTTTTAAGACGAGATTGCTGGAAACCTTCGTTCAATGTCGACAACAACACCAACCTTGAGCAGATCTCCTGGTGCTGTACAAGTATTTATATCCTGTTTTGAATATGTTTACTATTTACCACTACCATAAGTTCTTCGTGACATTCAATTAAACATTTGGAATGCACCAAGCTAACAAGAATAAATTTTGGATATATTGAAATTTTTATTTAATATTGCCTTGAGTGATGGAAAATTATTTTTAATCTTAGTTGTTTAAATACCCTTAAACAAAGGCTTTTTATTTTAAAATCATGGTAACAGTCTATATATCCGATCATCTTTTCTCAGTTTTGAGAATCCAAAGCTGAAACGTAGAGAGTTGCAAGTGAAAATGACGTATAAAATTGATCCATTTGGTCACGTGCTTTGAGGAAATGTTGGTAATTTTCTCGTTTTTGTGGACCTAAGACTGTCCACAAAGACTAACTTTGCTGTCAATACACATTTTCATTCAATATGTGTATTGACAGCAAAGTTCACACCTTTCATCATTCTATTGCCGTTAATATGTTTAAGATTTGATACAAGTCGCAAACCTATGTTCTTGTAATATATGCTGGGTGAAAGTTACAGTGGTAATGATAAGGTACTATGTCTGTATGCACTGCATGCCAAATAAGGTATGATTTCACCAAGACAACACATTCAGTCCACGTTTAAATGAACACGAGAGGCCCTTTATAACATGTATTCACAAATTGAAATTAATTTGCAGACATCTTCCGTTAAATTCTGTATTAATGAACTGTTAAAATGGACTCTCGAAAGTCGTTATCTGTAGATGTTTGATAAATATTGAAAGAAAGATAAAGTGGAAAAGGGATAACTTTGTGTATTAGAAAGTGCGCTGCATAGAAACAGCGACTTATGAATGACACCACCAGTAGTTAAAGAAGAGGCAGTATCTAGACATTCATCCTTGTGTAGTTACCATAGATTGTGTATTACGTTTATACTCATATAAGAAATGAATATATATTTATTTCACGCCCTAACAACCAGAAACAGCCTCGAGGGAAAAATTGTACCACTGAATTAAAATAATGTGGAAAATAAACATTCATTTGTATTTCCAAACATTAAAAACTTCATATTAATATCAATCAACATCTTTTTAATTTATTCCATTTTGTACATCTAAATGAAAGTTATGAATTTTTTATTTTAGTTTTAAACTACAGTTCCAACGCAATTAGTAATGATTGTGAATTTATTTATTTATATGAGTGTTATATGGCACCCTTACCCACAAAGCAGGAAAAGCACAATAATTTAAAATAAAATAGAAACAATTTGCTCTTCTAACTTGAGTAAAAACGCGTTTTTATTGATTTTAGCCAATCGCTCTTTCCCAATCTCGGTTGTCGTGATGTATACCATTGCCACTACTTACCTTCCCAATGCCATAGTTTACTGATGAAAACGCGTCATGTAAGTTTTCAATTCTTTCTAACTGTTTAAATCATAGAGGGATTTATTTCAGTAAGGATATGATTTTAGGTATAAACTGAGAAGTACAAGCTCAACTGATGATACGATATTAGAAGAAAAGATATTTGTGAACAATTTCTGTAGCAACTATAGAACTTTTTTAATTTTGAAAAGAATGATTTATCATTTTGTATGTTATTTGAATTACGAGGCTGAATTATGATAAGAGAATAGATATTATTTTATGGAACAAGATAATGTATGGTTAGATAAGTCATTTCACTTTCGAACAAACGAAGTTACATTTCGCCATCAAGGCCTTTCCTTTCTTAAAATCCTGTATGTCTCCAATAGCACAGTGCAGAGGTAAACCGTGCACTTTGTTTTTCAAATCAAAACAAAAACAAAATTTGTAGTTTTAAAAATATACAATAATCGGTACGTTTTTAAAACGATTTAGGAATAAATAAAATCAGTATTTTAAACCTACAACAAAAACAAGCATATTTAACTGTGTCTTAAAATCATTACAGTGAAATGTTTCGAAAATTTCATAGTTGAGAATTCATGTTAATATCACATATATACGTTGGTATACAATTAAGATAGAAGGTTTGCTCAAGTTAAATATCTTGCAGAAACTAATTATTTACAACATAACTATTATATTTAATAGTTTTTATAGAATTCAATAAACCACACAAGTACGTCTAATAGACACACCAGGATCTTGAAGAAGTATTTAAATAATTTAAGTAGTTAATTTTCCTCATCACAATCCAAAGATTATCTACAACTTTAACGACAGGGGGAGGAAATTAACGCTCAGTGACTCCTCTTCGTCTCTTTAGATATACATAAACAGTTTTATACATATAATGTCTTTTGTCCATAATATTAAGAAGCGGAACCTCTCATGCCCAATGTTTGTTGTTGTACTGTAATCCTATGTAAGTAAGGAAAACATCTGTGAGATTTACATTTATATATGTATGAAAATTATGAGGTATCATCACAATAATTAAATTAATAAATGTTGATTTTTCGAGTAACTTGATAATTTCATGATTCGTGTTTGGAATAGTTTTGAAGTTTAACTGCTTCTGTGGATATCATGCTAATATTATTGATAAAGGAATGTATTTGTACATACATGTGCACACGAAACACATTACAAAAACATGTATGATATGTATCTGTCAATAAATATATTTACATTATTGCCTAAACTGCCGGTACCTTTCACCTCAAAGTAATTAAAACTTTGAACAAACCTACTAGTAATAAGATCATGATGTCAAAAGGACAATGTTCAGATATTTTAAGTCAATGATTACATACACGTTACAGAATTTTCTTCCAATTTTACCAAAGATTAAACTGAAAGGATCATGACGACCTAAGTATAAAGTCGAAACGTTGCATGGTCTTTTATATATATATATACGTATGTATTTAATGGAAAAAAAAAACTGTAAACGTTTGTCGAGATTATGAGAAGATTACGATGAGAAGGTTATATTACATTAATTTAGTTATATTAGGCATTTTTACTTGAACCAAAGTCAGCAACTGCTTACTTTTAAAATTTAAGGTATATTTTTACCGGCTAATTCCTTCTAGAGAATTTTGCAAAATACAAATCATTTTGTTTTTACCTTATTTATTAAGAAGTATTAATAAGATTTCTTTGTTTTGTGTTTACTTCCACTTAATTTAATATCGATAATTTCTTGTGTGTACACTTTTGAGGTTTAAACTTTTCTCACTATTCGAATTATTGTTCTTTTTCGAATTTCCGTTATGTTGTTATGATACCGTAACGCTTAACAATTGTTCTTGAACTATCAGTTATTGCGCGTGCGGTGGTTGTTGAACTAGAATTATTTATTAACCAAAAGTTCAGATTTTGTGATAATTTTAAAATAACTTTAATTTTTTAATTATTTTTTATTGATATGTAAATCCTCTTATATACAATTACATTTTTTATTATTTTTTCAGTCATGGCGACGCTCCGAGTAACCTTTCTTTTTCAAGACAGAAATAAGCCTTATCAGTTAACGAGAAACTCATAAGGAACATTTTGAAACGAAACAATAATATATACAAACATAATGTAACGCAGACAGAGCAACGAGAAGTAACCAATGCCAGAGTTTGCACTGATGATGATAATGTTTTTATTAACGGTCAGGTTTGAGAAGTACTTGGTGTCGCTAACAAAGTTGTAACTGTTTCATTATTTCAAGTACAAGAATACATAACGGACAATCATATTAAGGACAAATTAGTCGAACAAGGTTGCACTCTAAAAGGCCCGATTGTGTGGAAACGTATTAATGGTATCTATACAGGTATGTACGCGTTCAGTTACCAACAGGTATATCATCTCTACCGTAGGTTATCAAAGAAGGCTTATAGATCCAGCTGAAAAGGCTGCATTCTATCAGATAAAACACAATGATCAGGTAAAAGTGTCTAATAGATGTAATGCCGATGATCATTTGTACAGCAGGTGTCTTAAACATAAATATCAGAAATGTGGAGAGATCAGACATTTTTCGCGAGATTGCACTAACGATAATAATCAACTTATATGCAAAAACGGCTCGTTTGGGCTGAGAAAACACTTTACATAGAAGAGCGAACAACGTTTCGACCTTCTTCGGTCATCGAGCCGTTTTTGCATATAAATTTCTCAACAAGTGGGTTTCGCGTCATCACTGAATAATCAACTTACTAATATCGAAAAAGAAAAGCTTCTTGAATTCACCGACACCCCCATCGCGTCCGGAGTAGAAGTGGACTCGCCTGTTTTAATCACTCAAGTTCCTAACGTTCAATCGTATGTTGAGAACACGAGACAAGAAAAACCGTTGGAGAGTGTTCCCGCCACTGTTACAGAATCAGAAGATAATATTATGAACTACGCGAATGCAACAAGAAAAAAGGCTATCGACTGAAGAAAATGCCCACAAGAAAATACAAAATAAAACAGGTTCGTCTCAAGAATAGCTGGAAATATAATCAGAAAGATATTACTAACACAATGTAATTTTCCAGTTAAAATTATGCACTATTAATGTTAACGGGTTATCTGATATGTTTAAGCTAGAAAACGTTTTAACCTTTCTTAAAAAGAGAAAATATGATATTATTTGTTTACAGGAAACATTTTGGTATGATACTTGTTTTGATCAAGTTAACTTACATTGGGGAGGGGATATTATCTCTGACCATACAGAATTACATAAAAAAGGTGTTGCGATTTTTATTCCCAGAGGTTTAGATATTAGTGATATTAATTATCATATTAGTGGAGTAGGTCGTAAGATAGTTTTATCATTTATTTATAGGCCCGGCATGGCCAAGCGTGTTAAGGCGTGCGACTCGTAATCTGAGAGTCGCGGGTTCGCATCCCGGTCGCGCCAAACAATGCTCGCCTTTTCTACCGTGGGGGCGTTATAACGTGACTGTCAATCTCACTATTCGTTGGTAAAAGAGTAGCCCAAGAGTTGGCGGCGGTGGGTGGTGATGACTAGCTACCTTCCCTCTAGTCTTACACTGCTAAGTTAGGGACGGCTGGCACAGATAGCCCTCGAGTAGGCTTGTGCGAAATTCAAAAACAAAAAAACAAACTAAAGTCAAAGTTACGTAGGGAGAACAATTACTTGTCGAGAGACGCTCAGCGTGATCCTACGTAGGCCTATTACTTGGAACAGGGTCTCCAAACTCTTATCACATGGGGCTAGATTACTCGGGGAATAAGAAGCGCGGGCCGCATGATCATTATGTTCAATACTCATAAGCCAGAACGAAAGCTTTCTGTAAAAGACTTAACACTAAGTTTAGGATACCACATTAACCACGTGGGAGTAGCATGCAATACACACATATGATAAAAAACAAACAGAAATACAACCAACATTTTTATTTACCAAAAGGTTATCAAAGAAGGTCACATTAGCAAAAAACAATTGTCACATCGCACATAATGAGTACATATCTCAATTTCACTAAGCCGCAAAAAAGTTAGTGAGATTTATGAAATTGGCGTTTAGCTTTCGAAATATCTTCAATATTCGGTTTTGAATTGCTGCACCCAATCATTAGAATTGCTTTCAAATGTTCATCAGTCAACCTTGATCGAAGTACCGACTTCACATACTTCATTTTTGAAAATGCTTGTTCACAGACATAAGTTATTCCGCACATTGATGCCATACCAGATTCGAACTGCTTCAGCTTTGGAAAATCATCTTCAGGTATGCAGCTGTAAAATGCAATAAGTTGTCCCTCTCTGTGTTTTGCTCTCAACAAGTCATTTCCTTGCAAATCGATGACCTCCAGCTGAAGTTCCACTGGCACGTCATCAATGGCACAATCAAAAGGATTTTGAAAAGGAGAATGTCACTTTCGATTCTGACGATATTCGAAAATATCTCTAAAATCACTTAAATGCATTTAAATGCTTATTTAAATCACCAGTAATCTTTTTCTGAAACTTCAGGTTGACATCTTCTGTAATTCCAGCATGAAACTCATTGAAACACTGAAAATGAGAGAGGTTTCCTCCTTCCAAATGTACTTCAAACAATGACAACTTTCTCCAACATCCTTTAATGATTCTTTAGAGATCACAGACAAGGTTATTCTTCCCCTTTAGTTTCAAGTTCAATTCATTCATGTGATGTCAACCAAAAATGACAACTTTGACAACCAGGTTGGATTCGACAGAAGTGGATCGGCTGTGTATTTCTCGATAATAAATATATATATTTCTCTTCTCAGCTTATAAAAACAAGGCAAGACTTTACCGCAGCTGAGCCACCTCACTGCCGTGTGATAAGGCAAGTCACAGAAATCCGAATCAATTTCTTCAAAAAACACCTTGAATTGGCGATGATTAAGTGCATGATTCCGAATGCAGTTCACTGCAGAAATGGCTGGTTTCAGTACGCAAGGAATATCTAAGTCTTTTCTACAGAGTGATTGCTGATGTATGATGCAGTGTATGAACAGAGCGCTTGGGAGTTGAAGATCTTCCAAGTGTTTCCTGATCAGTCCCACCAGACCCTTCTTTACTCCAGCCATGTTTTTTCCTTCATCAACTGTTACACCTCTAAGCTGATTTCACTAAAGTTTATAGTCTTACAAAATTTTATGCTTCCATGAAAATGTCTTCTCCACTTGTTCTTCCGTGCATGCTGCAAACTGATGCCAACTCTTCCGTAATCTGAAAGTCCAAATTAATTCCACGAATGAACACGAGAAGTTGTGACATACTCGAGAGATCAGTAGACTCATCCAGTGCCAAATAATACCATAGGGAGTTTCTAGCTTTTTGGCGTATCTGTAATGCGATGTTTTCTCCAAGTTCTTCTGCTCTCCGTACAACTGAAGTTGCTGAAAGGCTGATACTTTCAAAGTAATTGTCTTTTTCAGGACACAGCTCATTTGCTGCTTCCGTCATACGCTCTTTGATGAAGTTGCCGTCAATAAAAGGTTTTTCTCGCTCTGCCATCCTATGCACTATTTTGTAACTTGTACAAGTGACAGATTTATTTTCAGCAAACTTTCTCGTGAAGAGATTCTTTTGAGATTCAAAAACACGTATCATGGATTCAAATTTCTCAGAACGGAACTTTCCTGAAAATTTCAACTATGTTGATAGATGTTCTGTTTCTTAGTGACGCCAAAGATTGCACTCTCTCAAAACGGCAACACTTTCGGTGCATATCACACAAGTAGCTTTCTGGTTTTTTCTTTCCACAAAGTACTTTCCTCCCCATTCTTCATTGAAAGCACGACACTCAGAGTCCACTTTTCTTCTTTTAAAAGCAGCCACAACGATGGATGAAAAAAAAAACAGGATCTGAAAATGAAAAACACAGAGCGCTGTGAGAAAAGTATTGTACTGGTCCAAGAACGCACAAACAAAATATATTGAAACGAACTTTGGCACGAAACTTACCTAAGAACGAGTTTCGAAAAGCGCATAACCAGACTACTAAGAGAAATGAGCTTGCTGAAGCGGTAACCCAAGCCCGCTGAATTTACAAGACGAGTCGATGGGACGAGGGTTAAGTCTGTACTTGTTTTCGAAATCCTAATGCTTTTATAGATACGTGCCTCGATATGAATAAACGGGCAGGAAGGACGAAAGAAGAATTTTCCTATTGGTTAAATATGTGCGTAATAGCCTTGTTTCTTATTATCATAACATCTTGTGTTTGCCAGCTTGAAGCGACAATCGGTGTGATTTATTTTGTTATGACAGTCGGACATTTGATGAAATGCCACATTTTAATTTCCAAGCGGCTAGCTGCTAGCGGGCCAGACAAAATGACCTCGAGAACCGTAGTTTGGTGACCCCTGGTATAGCTTATTGACCAAACACGTTAGTAGGTAAGAATGTTATAGTGAAAGAACAAGTTTAGCTGTACAGCGTTTTGACCAGTCACAGTAGAATGTAAGGATAATGGTACAGCTGCGTGAATAGACACAACATCATATAAGAATGTTGTAGAGTAAGAACAATTTTGTACAACTGAAGTAGATGTCAGTTGTTTTTGAAAGTTTTTTTTTGTTTATAAAAAAAGATTAAAGATAAGTAAGAGGCCTTTTTTTGTTCTTTAAAATCTATAGCTTGCTGTAGTTGTAATGATTAACATATCTATAAACAGTATTTATTTGATATAACACTGAGTATTATTTCAAATATAGCAGTGGCAGTGTTTTTTAGTGTAAGATACCAACTTTATTATCATTCACAAGATTTACACATATGGTTTACTGTTGTTCTAGAAGTCTTCCATGTAAGCTTATCATATGACATGTGATGATTAGAGATATTCAAGCCCTCTGTTTTGTTTTTCTGCAAATTTTTTAAAAATTTTCTGTCAACATAAATTTATGAAATGCAATCCCATTGTTGCTTGGCTAGTCTGATGTACGATGAAAACAAGAAATTTAAGTGTGTTTCGTTAATGCTGTTTTATTATTTGATGTATTGTAATCTGTTACAGCTGTCATGAACTTGCAGATCAAATTCCGATGTTCTATCTGGCATATACACAAATCCACCACTTAATGCCATCATGTGTCTAACCTCTTGTTGGTTCTTTGACATCAGTAACCAGTTCCTCACTACTTTACTCCAGGTGATTTAATATTGTTGGTTCTGTTTCTCGATTTGCATTTCAATTGCTTTTTATGACAAGTTGGCTCAATATTAGCAGCAAGGTTTCTTTGCGAATCAATTGAAAACCAAACTAATACAGTAATGTACTGGAAACTTTTCTACAATGATATTTAAAACTAGATGTGTTTAAAACTGACAAGCTATAAACGAAAGCAATCAGAAGTTTTGTTTATCAGTAGAACTTGACTCTAGAATAACACTGGTAATTAAACAACAATGTTGAACCAGGCGTTAGAAGATGTTTGATATAGACGAGTTACACGGATTGTATACAAAGTTATAAATACCAAAGATAATAAACCTAGTTTACCTTATTTTATGCACGTGTTATTAATATTTGAAATGATTTATTTTAAATAGGTAGCTTAAAACACAAAGTATCAGCCTTTAATAAAATATAAAAACTGTGTTTATTTGATTGTTATGAAAGCTATAAATGGATAGTCGTGTTTAATACCTCACGAGTATCCAAACCTGGTTTTGAGTGTCATGAAACTGAATACTTACTACTGATCCACCAGTAGTGGGAGTGAAAGATGTCTTGTTTGTTTTTTTTCACAGACAGTGGTTAAAATGATGTTCAACATAAAGCAGTGATTAGATAATTATCAATTAAATAACGTGTCTTAAAACATCGATAAATGAAGGTTTAATATCTCCTAATTAATGATATTTACGGTGTTTTGAGTTTGTTTTTGTTTTTGACTCAACACAATAAATGCATATTTGTGTATGTTTTCAATCTATATTTATAATGACAAAATTCATTTTTGTTTACACTCTTAACTTCTCAAAGTAGCCTACTGAGCCAATGCCAACCAAAATTTGTATGTCAACATTATGATATGACGGATTAGAACGTTTATTGGTTGCTTTCTTTCCTTAGTTTATTTCTTTTTTATTTTTATTTATTCTGATAATGTAGTTTGTTATAAAGATTATTTTATAGGAACATTTATGTATATATACATGTGTTTATATTGCAGAGCCTAAAGCTGATATAACAGCCGTTTGGATATTATTTTACTCCATAAAAGATAAGGTAATTAATTCGCCTTGCTCTAAGTAATAAAGTGACCCACAGTAGTTCAGGTGACGATGTGTAGAACTGGTGTTTTGTGGTATTCATTCTGTTATCTCTCAAACTAGTTGTACTTAATACATTGGAGACGTGGTTAGCAAGATATGGAATAGGGTGACGATGTGTATAACTGGAGTTTTGTGGTATTCATTCTGTTATCGCTCAAACTAGTTGCACTGTATACATTGGAGACGTGTTTGGCAAGAGATGGAATAGGGTGGGCGATGTGGGCTACCTGCCTCCACTCTGGCCTGTCTCTTCACATTTGGCGCAGATAGTATTGATGTGGCTTTTTGAGAAATCCAACGAGTAAAGTTTTGTTTAGGTTTTGTTTATTTGTAGTTAAGCACAAAGCTTAATAGGCAAATAATATAATAGTATAATAGGCTATCCGTGCTCTGCCCACCACTTGTATCTAAACCCAGTTTCTGGCGTTGACAATTCTCAGCCATATCTTTTGCCACTAGAGCCAAGAGAACTTTCAAGAGACGCTGTAGTTTTAATAGAAAATCCATACCTCGCACCAGAAACACATAACTATTTGACTTTTTTTCTCTAAATATTATTTTGTTTCTTTGTTTGGAAATTCTCATAAAGTTACAAAAGGGATATCGGTACATAATTGCCATTAATGTCGAACCAATAGACTCTAGGCTTACTTGTTTCTTTTGTCACTCTTTTAATACATCGGTGGCCCCCGAAGCATTTTTGTAACAATTCTATTGAGCAAATGCACATTTTCGTTTTAAGTACCCTGAAGATATTTTTCATAAACCATAGCACAAATAAAACATTTTATGTTAAAGTTAAACACACATGCACGTTTCTTACAGATTAAACCCATTAATAAACCAATGTGTAATTTACTTATGTTTTGCATGAATAACAGAGAAAGTATTGTTATACGTGTAAAATTTACAATTTTGGCTTATTGTTGGACTTCTTAGTGCTAAACAATAGTCTATCTGTGCTCTGTTACTTTATATGGCCCGGCATGGCCTAGCGCGTAAGGCGTGCGACTCGTAATCCGAGGGTCGCGGGTTCGCGCCCGCGTCGCGCTAAACATGCTCGCCCTCCCAGCCGTGGGGGCGTTATAATTTGACGGTCAATCCCACTATTCGTTGGTAAAAGAGTAGCCCAAGAGTTGGCGGTGGGTGGTGATGACTAGCTGCCTTCCCTTTAGTCTTACACTGCTAAATTAGGGACGGCTAGCACAGATAGCCCTCGAGTAGCCAGTATCATGGTTTTCATATGAACAAGTTTATTGTTCGTTATTAAAGCATTGTGATAAAATAAATAATCTACATCAACAAAAACAAAGCCTTTGAATAGGTGATAAGTATGTTTATGTATTTTTTCCAGCTGGTATCTCTTAAAATATCTTTCCATGCAGTAATTTCTTCAGGAGCGGGGATGGAGTTCTGGTATATTAACTGAATCAGTTTTTTAATAGGAAGATCATTTAAATGGATAACATTTTCACCATATGAATCAAACATCTCAAAAATAAATTTTGTTGTACCTGTAATTGTGGGAATCTCTCTTTCAACCAAGTCTTTCCATTCTTCTGGAATAGCATCATATAACTTTTTGTAATACTGTCTAACGTGAACAGGTGTCACACTTTCAGATACATCCTGACAATAGTTTTTAAGGGAAGCCAACGAGGGACAAATTCGTAAGTGAAGTCCCTTAAGCGAATTAGTCCCGCGCTAATAATTTTTTTTATTATAGAATGTGCTTAATCTCATAGTGGGAACAAAAACATTGAGAAACAGTAAACTAAACTAAACTAACGTGGCAGGGGTTCAGTTTAGAGAGAGAGAAATCTGAAGAGTTCTCTCTCCAACTGGGGTGTTCAGAAACTTTGTAGTTCCTCTTCGTCCCCTTTCGTGGATTGTTATTAGGATTAAGTGGTGTTTTGTTTTTTTTTATTATTATTTTAATAAATTAATTATCGTTATTATTCTTGGCTTTTTGGGTGGGGAATGTCTCACTAAATGGTCTTTTGGGTGGAGGCAAAGGTAGCAGTGGAAAGAAGGAAAGGTCGGGACCTGTCTCGAAAAGAAAAAGTTGGGTAGATGTGAACATGAATGTAATTCATTCAAGTTCAGATCAAATCAAACGGCCCGATTCTGGGTCTGGCAAAAAGGTTGCCTGGGCTGGGATCTAGAAATCCAATGCCCGAAGATTTTGATGTGGGGGGAAACGGGAGTACCCCGAGAAAACCCACTTTCACACGACAGGCGCCGAAAGTTTTGCCTGTCGTGTGCCCTGTACCTGAAAAAAAAGGAATTCATGTTAATAACATAGTTTTTATGTATTTAAACTCTTTGTTGAGTGGATTGTGATTCTTGAAATATGTTGTATGGTGATATGTATTTTGTTGGTGCACTTGATAATTTGTGTAGTGATGCCGTTAGTTTGTTTCTGTTTTCTGCTTTTCGATAATATTTCAGAGAAAGTTCTGTTATTCTATCTCTTATAGTTGGTAAATTACTAATTTGGTGTAGATAATTTGTTGGTGTAAAAGATGGTAAACTGAATGCGGATTTTAATATTTTGTTTTGTTGCACTTGGATTTTTTGGAGTGTGTTGTTTGACATGTTGTATGTTACTTGACATCCGTACTCTATTAGTGGACGGATGTAAGCCTTGTATATTTGTATAATGGTGTTCGGTGCGCATTTTGATTGTTTACCAGTTATAGTCTTTAGATATGAAATCCTTTTTCTTATTGATGAGTGTATATTGTTTATGTGTTTTTTCCATGTTAGTTTTGTGTCGAAAGTGACGCCAAGGAATGTGATGTTTTTGCTCATGTTGATGGTTGTGTTTCCAAGTGATAGATTTATTTTTCCTAGATTTTTTCTTTGCTTCTTTAGTTTTCTATAGAAGGTGATTGCTTGTGTTTTGTCGGATTTAACAAGACCCTCCACTTGTTGCTCCATGTTGAGACGTTGTTTAGTGATTCTTGTACGCGAGACATGGCCATTACTGGGTTTCTGGAGGTGCTCCAGATTGCGATGTCATCTGCGTATTGTGAATTGTGTGTGTATGTTAGATTTGGAAAAGGTATGTCACTGACGAAAATTATGTAAAGAAGTGGAGAGAGGACTGATCCTTGGGGCACTCCTGCCGTTATATTAAATAATTTGGATATGGTTTTATTGACTTTTACTTGTGCTGTTCTATTGGTTAAAAAATTTGAAATCCATTTGACTATCGTAGGATTTATTTGTAGGTGGTTTAGTTTGTATATGATGGCATTGTGCCAAACGCTGTCGAATGCTTTTTTGACATCTAGGAATACCCCGATGGTTACTTGATTGTTGTTGTAAGCTTTGTATATTGATTCGGTGAGTCGTGTGAGGTGATCTGTTGTTTGTCTATTTTTCCTGGAGGCATTTTGAGATTCTGGAAGGATGTTGTTTGATTCGCAAAATGGAGGAGACGGTTGGAGATAATTCTCTCCATCAGTTTGCCAAGGCAGCTTAACAGACTGATGGGGCGGAAATTATCTGGATTTGTTCTGTTAGTTTGTTTCTTGGGGATCGTTGTTATGATGGCTTTTTTCCATGTGTCAGGGTAATACCCTGTCGCTAATGAAATGTTCATGATGTTTGTGAGGTGTTGTAGTAGGAGAGTGGAACTTTTTTGAGAATAATATTTGGTATTTGGTCATGTCCGGGGAAGTGTTCTTCAAGTTTTGATATTAATCTTTAGTTCGGTTATGGTTATTTTTCTATTGATTGAATTTGAGTATGCTTCTAGTGTCTCCGGGAAATCCTGGTGAGAATGAAGCTTGGTTTGCGTTTATGTAGTTGTTGACATGGTGTTGGTGTTGTGTGTCGAAATCTACTGAGTTTAAATCGCTAAAAGCGGATTTGTAATAGTCAGCTAATAAGTCAGCTTTCTCTTCGTCCGTCCTTGCGATTTTATTGTTGTGTGTGATGTGTTGTAACATGTGATTTGTGTTTTGTCTGACGCAATACTCTTGAATTTTTCCAGAATTCTTTTGGATTTTTCTTGGTTTTTTCTAAGTTTTTGCAGAAGTTATGCCAATTGTTTTCTCTGACTTTTTTAATTTCTTGTTTAATTTTTGTATTTGTTCTATTGATTTCTGTTTTAATGTGTGGATCACGTGTGATGTAGTGTATTCGTCGTAATTGTCTGCGTTTGATTATTAGTGCGTGAATTTCTGGTGTTAGAGTCCATTGAATAAGTGATTGTTTTCTTTTTGATTTAGGAATTGTGTTTTTTGTGGCTTTCTTTATGGCTTCTGTAATTTGATCAACATATTTGTCTAGTTCTGTTTTGTTGTTTACATGTTCGATTGGGTGGGGTAGGTATGCGTCCAGAGAGGCATTAAAAGTGAGCCAGTCTGTTTCAGTGTAGGTGTATGCGGAAGGAGTCACGTACGCCACAGCCGGGTGAATCATACATGACACCGGGAAGTGGTCACTGGTGATTTCATCATGCACTTTAAAGTTAGATATTCTATTAACCATGTCCTTGGGTGCGATGATGAAATCGAGTACATCATATGAGCCGTTAGCGGCTGAGAAGTGTGTAGGTGTATTGTCATTAATTAAGTGCATTTTATTGCTAGAAATAAAAAATTTTATGCAGGATCCTCTGCGTGTGTCTCTGTTACCCCTTAATTCTGTGTGCGGTGAATTAAAGTCTCCAATAATAATTGGTTTGGGTTTACGATTAACACATTTTTGAAGGAAGTTAATGTCGATATTTTTGGTTGGTGAGCAATATATGGCTAGAATCGGAATAGTTAGCCGGTTGTTAAAGTGTATATTACAAAAAATGGTCTCATTAATGTCAGATTTAAATGAATCTTCTATTGAGATTAGATGCGATATTTTTGTACTAAAGTAAGTTATTATACCTCTGTTGTTTTCTGAGTGAGGTATGTTGTGTGAGATGAATCCGGGGATTGTGGTGTTTTGTTTCTCTGTGCAAAGTGTTTCTGAAATGATGATTATGTTGGCGTTTATATGTTTGTTTATGTTGTATATTTCTATCCTTTTGTCTTTAAGATTTCCTTGGCAGTTGATGTGTAAGATTTTAATGTGTTGTATCATTGTGTTGTTTTATTTCCCTCGCGTGAATTTTGAGTGAGAGATGGTGTGGTTTCAGGTGAGGGAGGTTAAAATAGTGACTTGCAAGGCTGCAAACAGCCTTGAGTGACTCGTGCCTCGATTCGAATGAGGGGAGATCACTCAATTCTATCAGCATTGCTAGCAAGTTTGTGGTGAAATCTGTTGGGTTAAATGCTTGTGTTGCTTTTGGGCGTGTTACGTCCGCGTAAGTACGTGTTGGTTGAGGTTGAGCGTGTTTGATTTGCGAGTCGGTTGGAGTTGGTAGTAAAGGTTGTTTGGTGTTGTTTTGGTAGCCGTGGGTTTGATTATTGATGTTCGTGGTTTTGAAAAGGAATCTGTTACGTATTTGGGTGTATTTGGGGCAGCCTTTGTAACTGGCTGCGTGGGGGCCCTGACAGTTGGCGCATCTAACTTGGTTACGCTCGTTAGGACACTGAGCGACCTCGTGAGATCTGACACATCTATCCTTGGCCATACAATTAGTTTTTGTGTGTCCGAACCGTTGACATTTGTAGCATTGGATTATTGGTTTTTGATGTGTCTTTTCCGGTTCGGTCGTGTGTCTTTGAAAAAAATAAAAGCAACCGTTTTTTAATAATTTTTCTTGATCGTCTTTTTTGTTGACGGTTACCTTGATCAGTGGCGTTTTTTGTTTCGTTCTGAATGAGATGATTCTGTTCGATGATGCAATGTCAAAGCCTTGAGTTGTTAATTCTTCAGTGATTTCATGATCTTCAATGTCGAAATCGACACCTCTGATTATGACTGTTAGTTTTGGTGTGTTTGTTTTGGTGTTGTGATGGTGGCTTGAACACCGAAGGCATCCTTGGGCCAGTGGGCCAAAATATGCGCAAACTCTTGAGGTTCGGTACATTTAATCATGATTCTTCCATTAGGAAGACGTTTGATGTCTTTAAACTGAATGCCCGGGTAATAGGACCTCAGTTGATTGACAATCTGTGGAATGCGTGTTGTTTTGTTTACTCCTTCGATGAACAGAGTTGGGATTCTGTAGTTAGGAGAATTGTGTGTTTGTGTGACAGTGTTGGTGTTCTCAGAATTAGTGGCGATGGTGGTGTTGTTTGTATTCAAGTAATTATTGTTAGAGCAAGTGGCTTTGTCTTCGTTAACATAGGTTATGTTATTAATACTTTGATTTTTAGAACTATTATTAGCGTCGTTAAGGTTAGGGTTGGTAGAATAGTCAGAAACTATACTTACCATGTCCTTTTTCTTCTTCTTCTTCAGCCTCCTCTTGTTGGATGTCTCGTTTGTTTCATGGGATTGTGGTCTTCGTGATTCTTCAGCTCCTGAGTTTTCACCTTCGGAACTCTCGGTCGAACTACTCAGTGATTCAGAGGCTGGTCCTTCAATAGCTCTATTCAGCATATCCATGATCTCGTCGTTGGAAAGGGCTTTTCCGTTGGATCTTGTCACTATCTTCTTTCTCTTCATACTGTTTTACTAGTCCTGATAAGGACTAAGGGGTAACCTTTTTTAGTAAAACTTTATCACAGGATAATTTAGTCTTCAATGCACTTGTCTCGCAGCTCTTGACTTGCACGTCTGCTCTGCTTGACGGCGACCTTGAAATTGACCTTGAGAAACAGTGGTTGCCGGAAAACAATTTATGTGTTATTTGGGAAGATTCGACGACACCTAACGAGCGTTTTACATGACTCTAATACTTCTCAATAAAATGTAGGAACATTCATCTTGTGTTGTGGGAGAATGTCACAATACCACACATCGTGCCCAAGACTTAAATCACCATATTTGCTTAAAAGATGGGCAAAGAGGATAAACAGAGATGGAACTGTGTTATAATCTGTTGATCTGAAGAACCATTTAAACCTTAACGCCGCCTTTTTCATCTTGACGTCTGTTAAATTGAGATCACCTTTGTCTTTCGAAGATACCAAAATATCATAACGCACTTTATGTACTCCACCATCCCATATAAACCGTAAAATATCATGTATAATTGTCGGATAAATCCTGTTTTCCATCGGCAAGACCAGGGGTCACTGAACTACAGCCCTCGACGTCATTTTGTCCGGCCCGCCAGCAGCTAGCCGCTTGGAAATAAAAAGTGACATTTCATCAAATGACCGACTGTCATAACAAAATAAATCACACCGATGGTCGCTTTAAGCTAGCAAACATAAGACGTTATGATAAAAAGAATCAAGGCTGTCACGCGCCTATGAAACAGAACATCTATCAACATGGTTGAAAAGTACAGTAAATTTCCATTCTGAGACATCTGAATCCATGGAACGTGTTTTTGAATCTCGAAAGCCTCTCCTCACGAGAAAGTTTGCTGAAAATGAATCTGTCACTCGTACAAGTTACAAAATAGTGCATAGGATGGCAGAGCCAGGAAAACCTTTTATTGACGGCAACTTCATCAAAGTGTGTATGATGGAAGCAGCAAATGAGCTGTGTCTTGAAAAAGACAATTTCTTTGAAAGTATCAGCCTTTCAGCAACTTCAGTTGTACAGAGAGCAGAAGAACTTGGAGAAAACATCGCATTAGAGATACGACAAAAAGCTAGAAACTTCCTATGGTGTTATTTGGCACTGGATGAGTCTACTGATCTCTCGAGTATGTCACAACTTCTCGTGTTCATTCGTGGAATTAATTTGGACTTTCAGATTACGGAAGAGTTAGCATCAGTTTGCAGCATGCACGGAAGAACAAGTGGAGAAGACATTTTCATGGAAGCATAAAGGATATCAATTTCATGATGTAATTTTCTTGTTCAAGGTTTTTGACAAGATAATAGTTGCTTTCATAATATTCCGATAATGTCATACCTATATTCACCACAACCCTTAAAATGGAGTGATTATTATGGTATGTCTTTGTCGGTAGTAAAAAATGCACTGGCAGTCTTCTGTCAACAGTCAAATGAACGACAGTAGAATTTAGTACGATTTTAAGCTAGCATTGACTGCTATAAAAATGACCTAACGGTTAGACTACAAGTCCATTATTTCATTAGAGTAACCCAAGCGTTGGCGGTGAGTTCTGCTCATTGTATGTTTTCCCTAATTTGGAAATGATCGACCAGAATTAAAGCACATAATTTTACGTAGTTTTGATAGAATTTTCGAAATATTCGCTTCACGAAGTTGAAACGAAGTGTATGAGTGTACAGATTAGGTTGATGAATAGTACGCTACGGGTGTCCTTATGACAGTTACTTTTCTGAGGTAATTTGTTTTTTTAGAACACGTTAAGTAAAAGTCTTTGGATACTCCTGGATACTCACGCCTAATCCCTACGTATTCTGCTTGAATAAGTAAACTATGCCCCCTTTTTACTTTCTGTAAGTATCGCTGTAATTTTAAGAAATGTTACATCACTCTAAATAATGTCTTGTTTTCTCTACGTGTGTGATTTTGTCAGGTTTTTTGTTAGATTTTTCGGCACTTGTTTCCATTTTATTGAGCTTTGAAAACACGTGCAATGGGTGAGGAATACTAAACTGAGTCAAGGTTATTTCGCTTGTTTGAATTATAATATCACAAAAGACACGACTGCTTCTAAATGTTTGTAAAATAGCAGTAAGACATCATATCTTAATTGTTAAGGTATATTAAATTTCACTTAAAGTTCTTTATATGTCCATGTCCTTGTTGTTTACGGGTCCACAATAGCATCTGGATAACACACACAAGAAGATAAACATCAAATTGTCAGCTTATGTCACTGATATCCCTGGTTCACCTAGAACAATAATGACTCAACTCCTTACTCAGTTCGTGAACCGCCGCCCATAATGATAGGTTTCAAATAAAATGGATAATTTGAGAGTTAGAAATGAAAGCTGTAATAATACATTAAGGTTCTCAATGTGAATCATTAGGATCAATAATGTATTAGTGTGAACTTTAACCAATGGCCTATGTTTGAGTAAAATTTATTATAGATTCGGTTTTTATGGAAGCTATTTCTTGTGGAAAACTGAACTGAATGGAACGTGCACTTTGTGCTAGAAAGTGTACTTTCAGGATAATTAGAGAAAAAGTGTAATATATTGGAGTTGCTGAACCAGATTCAAAAACCATCTTAAAAGGTTCTATTAGTGTTTCAGAATGAGCCTTAGTTTGTAACCCGGGCCTAACGAGTGGTTCTTCCGCTTCGATTCAGCCGAGAGGGTCGACAGTCGCTTGAAGACGTCAATGTTTGAATACTGTCTGCTATATTTTTACCTGTAGGATAGTGTAATACGAATAAAGCTAAGCAGAATTTCTGTATATAGAAGTTTTATTTTAATTTTATGTAAACTGTCCTACTAGCTTGAGGCAGGTGTTTATTTTATTATATGCAGAGGTTTATATATTATGTCCTCTTTATTTAATAAAGTTAAACCTAATTGGATAATAAATGAGGATATTCCATTAAAACCTGCCTCATTATTAGTTTAAAATATCTATGGTAATCAATAAGATATTAAGCCCAAGTTAGGCTACTCAAGTGTTGATTCCATACGCTGTAACATTATATGTAGTTTTCATAATGCCTTCTTATTAACATTCAATGTTTCGTATATATTTTCGAACATAAACTTCGCTGCTGTATATATATATATATATTTTAGATGTTTACTGCTGCTTAAGAAAATTCACTTGTTTAATTAATTAACAGAATCAACAAAAGCACAACTTGATACTATCGTTATAAACAAATCCTGGAATATAAGATTAGCTATCCTTTATTTTATCGGTTATGAGTTGGGATATAGTGATAAGTGTATTTCCAAGTCATAACCATAAGTTTTCCTCACCGTTTAGATATAATTTTATATCTTTTCAGCTGGATATGGACCAACAATGTTATTGACGATTTCCGATAATGTAACACTAAATAATTCGTTTATTACAACAAATGTATTTCATTCGTGCAATATTCACTGTTTTGTTGCTTGAAATCTTCTAATACCGATTGTGAAATATTATTTTGTTGTGTTTTTTTTTATTTCGCGCAAAGCTACTCGAGGACTATCTGCGCTAGCCGTCCCTAATTTAGCAGTGTAAGACTAGAGGGAAGGCAGCTAGTCATCGCCACCCACCGCCAACTCTTGGGCTACTCTTTTACCAACAAATAGTGGGATTGACCGTAACATTTTAACGCCCCCACGGTTGAAAGGGCGAGCATGTTTAATGCGACCGGGATTCGAACCCACAACCCTCGGATTACGAGTCGAACGCCTTAACACACTTGTGAAATATTTACTAGTAGCGATTACATTTTTCATTTTATATTTGTTACTTGTATACTTCCCAAAGCTGCATAGAAACTGGTAAGAAATTTAAGCAAAATCGCGAACACTTGTTTCTATAACAAGCTCTATACAATAAATGTAATTTCTCTACTTTACGTTTTTCATCGTAAATCAGCCATCTATAATTTTGTCCGGTAAATTAGAACTCAGAAGGTCGTGCCTTTAGAATTCAGCACAAAGCTATGCCCACTACAGATATCGAAACCCGATTTTTAGAGGTGTGAATTTGCAGGTGGCAGCTCAAAAGGAAGACAGCTAGTCAACACCACCTACCGCCAGCTCTTGAAGCTATTTTTCTTTCTTTGGCGATTTTGGAGCCACAAGTCTCAGGCACGTTAACAGTGCACAGAATCCTAGTATATTTGAATGCTGCTATGTGGATAAATTTATAGTTACAATTACCAGTTTAAACCACACACATTAACTACTTTAAAATATCGTTATTATGAAAGAATTTTGTAAACATTTAAAACTATAAACTCGTTTAGAAAAAAAGACACAGAAGAGAGAAAAATCGGTTACCACTCAAGAAAATAATAGATAAAACAATAAAATAATAAAAAATGTTAATTATTAGGCGAATATTTCTATAACCCGAGTAAAGCAGTCACCATTCAAATAGTGTTAAAGAAATGTCTTGATATTTATATATTTTCTATACATTCTATGTGGTGTAAAATTATCTTTAGCAAAGAGCATAAAATAGACAAGTTTAATCCTGAACTTCAGAAATTTAACTCAACCATAAACTTTCATTTGTAGCTAAAGCTATACGACACAGAATACGATCTTCTTATAGAATGAGTTAACAATCTGCAGGTTATTTCAAGTACGTAAGCTTACCTTAGCCCCACTAGGGGGCACAAAGTGGTGAGTAAGTGATGAAAATTATATCTACTGAAACTATCGATTAAATTGTAAGAAAGTTTATTAGATGTGAAACCATTACAACAAGCTACTTAACCATACTTTATACAGAAATTAATATTGATTCCATAGTAGTAAATGTGACCCAATTTTACACATCAGACTTAGACAACAGATCACTGAATTTTATAATGGTATATTCACAATTTCTTTTTTCCATAAATACACATTGTAGTTACAAACACATTTGATTAGCACCATTACTATCTATTGTTTAGTTTCACAGGTACGGTAATATTATAATGACTGTAGCTACGTTTCCACATTACATATATATAAGGGACTATCGAGCAAAGAGTTATTGGTTCTTGTCCCGTTATCGAAGCATCGTATTTTGAAGCTATGGATGTGTGAAAGGAGTAACAATTAAATTTCATTATTCGATTAGATAAATCCAAGAGTTTCCAGCGGTTGCTGGTTTTTGTTGTTGTTGTGTTTTGAATCTAACAACTCAAAATTGAAATCACAGATGTCTCTCGTGTAGTTTTCACATATATCCAAAAGAGACAAATAAAATGTATGTTTGTGTATTATTAGTAGTGCTAGTTGCCACCTGGCTATAGTTGGTAAGCCAATACTTAAACAATGATAATTTGTAGTACACGCTCTGCCAGATCGAGGTCAAAGTGAATATGATAATAGCAAATTAAGTAATAGACGTATGAGACGTAGACGTAACAGTGATAAGAAATAAATATCAAAATGTAAATAATAAAGTTATTACGGTTCGAGTTTGTTTTACTGACATACAACTTTGACGTAAAACAGAACTAAAACGACAAATGCATTATTGGAGAAACACCTCATAAAGAAACATAAGTCTTTTAAGAATGAAAGTTTGAAATTGTGTTACAAAAGGTTGTGATATAGTTTATATCGTTCTACAAAGAATGATCAGATAGTGGAATACTTGGAAGTATTGAAAAAAAGAAACGTGTAGCAACATTCAGTTTGTTACAATTGATGCGTTAGACCGTAAGTCAACAAGTTCAATTCAAGTATCATGAAAGTCTCTGAGATAAAGAGAACGTTAATCTAAAATCATTTAGAAAAGCTTAAATATAACCTGAACATTGTGTGGCCTTTCTTTATCAGAGCTGACGATACATTTCAAACATCAATAAAGATCTTTTTCCTATTCATCTGTACACGTGCCGCTTCACTTATGGTCGAATAGCTCAACCATAGTTTCTTCACTAGCAAGAGAGAAACGAGAAATAAAATATTCGGGAGTTGCTCCAGAGAAACAAATAAGTAGTTTTTTTATTACATTGTTAGTCCTTAAAAAAAACTCTAAACAAGTACATCTACTGGCAGAGCTTCACCGTCGCCACAGAAACTTAACACCATAAACACAATTGATAAGTTATACTGGCAATGGTATGTTAATATTTTTCATCATCTACCTGCGATATAGTGACGAAAAATATTGGACAGTCAATGACAATGTAACACCTTACGTGATTGCTAAGAAAATCATCTTATTCTAATGCGCATGTGCAAAAAATCATTAACTGGTAAAACCGATTGTCTTGTTTCTTCATTTGCAGATATTCCAGCTATGCTGTCCAGTCCTGTCCAACACAAAACAATATCAACGGACAGATATGGCTCATTGCGGAGATATTGCAGTGTTTATTAATTGAGGTTTTGTTATTGGTTAGACGTGGTTACAGTTGTGGCATGTTCCACACTCTTACTGCCTGCGAATGTCAATGTATGTTCTTCTCAGAATGAGTATTTTATGAATAGGTTTTGATATAATGAATGATGACAATATGTCTACATTGTAACAACTATAACACATTTTGGTGACAATGCCCTCAGGCCTGGCATGACCTAGCGCGTTAAGGCGTGCACTTCGTAATCTGAGGGTCGCGGGTTCGCGCCCGAGTCGCGCCAAAACATGCTCGCCCTTCCAGCCGTGGGGGCGTTATAATGTGACGGTCAATCCCACTATTCGTTGGTAAAAGAGTAGCCCAAGAGTTGGCGGTGGGTGGTGATGACTAGCTGCCTTCCCTCTAGTCTTACACAACTAAATTAGGGACGGCTAGCACAGATAGCCCTCGAGTAGCCTTGTGCGAGATTCCAAAACAAAACAAGACAATGCACTCGTTCTGGCTGATCTAAGTTCATTTGTATCACGAACTAAAACTTCCTATTAACTAAGAATATAAGTTTAGATGATTTCGCAAGGTTGAATTCCATGGTGTAAGTCATATAAT
This sequence comes from Tachypleus tridentatus, assembly GCF_004210375.1. Classification (NCBI taxonomy): domain Eukaryota; kingdom Metazoa; phylum Arthropoda; class Merostomata; order Xiphosura; family Limulidae; genus Tachypleus; species Tachypleus tridentatus. The sequence goes on along the minus strand of NW_027467782.1, from coordinate 18,124,886 downwards.
GGTTGCAGGTTAAGATATATTTATTACATGGATGTGAACTGATAAATCTCTTATTTATTGTTGCATGTTGGCTTCTGAGAAACAATACCATAACAGGGTGTCCTAAAAGTAGCCCTTACCACAAACAGTGGGATATGATGAACACACTAAAAGCTGTTTTAATTCTGCTAGAAAACTGCCAGGTGCATAAAGTGTCAGCTGCGCACATGGGATTTGGAAATCGTAAAAAAAAAACCAGGGTAATAAATGAATGAGACTTTCTGTTGGCTCATCAAACCGTAACTTTCCTGAATCAACACAAATAGGCTATGGAGGAATTATGGAGTTTATTGGTTAATGATAATAAGAAATATGACACTCACAGTCTGCCTGAAGATGGCGCTGATTTATTCAAAAATGGCTCCTGTTTAGTAGACTTGATCGATTGTGATCAATGCATGCGTGATCAATAATAACTACCTGAGAAAATGAATTAGTCGCCTATTTAGCTAATGTTTCACTGAGATAAAAAAGTCTATACTGAACATTTTTAGCGAATAACAACGAAAAAGGTTTAAAAGTTAGTGTTAACCATTGTGAGCTGTAAAGTTCAATAGTAGAGTCATCGTGGATCATTATGAAGTGTAAATACTAGCAATGTATTTCTCAGAGATGAAGTTATTGTTGACTAAGTTGAGGTGTGAATGTCAGTTGATGAAACTGTTACAGATTGTTTTTTTCCTTTTTCTTATTCTTACCTTATATTTATTTTTCAATTCATTATGTTCTTCTTTACTTTGTAAATCAGTCACCTTCCCATAACTCTGCAGGCAGTGAAGAGTGATATGGATGTGGGACGTTGTGGGCTTCAGCACCCACATCTTGCTCTCCCAATTTCTATTTCTATTTCTATATCTATTGCTATTCCTTTATTTTCTTTCTTTATGTGAGACTGGCTAATGGAGGTTAAGACGGTGTATCCCCACCATAGTGTGGGGCCTACTTCTCAGTTACCTCCAAAACCTAGGGTACATTTTATATCCCACATTATAGCTTGTATCCTGGGATCTTTTCATTTAGTGCAGCGTTTTTTATTTTGTTTGTTATTTTTATAATTTACTTTTGTTTTCGGCTTGTTTTTAGGCTAAAACAACCTAATATAATTAGTCAAAGATTTGGATTTGCTGTTTTCAACGCAATCATTCCTTGTAATTTTGTTTACTTATCTTTATCAATATTAATTTTCTCTACATTGCACCAAACTAGGGTTACTAGCAAATGATGGGATTCATGCAAAATAAATTGTTAGGCATTCCCAATGCTTTTCATAAAGAAGATATGATTACTAAAAATGTTCACATAATTAGGATAAAATATCGTTAACTTCACAAACATAAACATATATTAATGAATTAAAGTGTTTTAACTCATATATGTATTGCCTTTTTCTGTTTTTCGAGGTGATAAAACTGTCCATTATTCTTTCCTATATTTTCTTTTATTATTTTGTCCCTCTGGTGGGACGGCTTCAATCTTACTGACTTTCAACGCTAAAATCCAGGGTTCGATTCCCGGTGGTAGATACAACAGATAGCCTAAATTGGCTTTGCTCTAAACATTACCAAGCAAACAAAACTTCCACACAAAGGTAAAGGTTATTTCTGTCAGAATACCGTAAATTATTTGATGATTTAATGTACACGTCACACTGTCAGTCAAGATCGCCTGAGTAATATCATTATATAATGTTGAATATCATATCATTCTATTACATTACTGCCACCATGGGCATATTATTCTGAAATAAAGTTATATCTTCTTTTATCTTAGCAATCACATGAGACAGGTTAGGTCTCACAATGCTTTCGATTACATTTCTCTAATATAATTTAGAAATACCAGTAAAACCTTCTTATATTATTTCATTCATTCGCACTTTGAGAATCTCCAGAATTAATTTGTTCTAAGACGATTCTTAATGTAATACACCTATTTTATTGCAATGATAACTTGTATAACTGCACGGTGAATTTCGAATTGGATAGAAAGTAACAAGTAAACCTTTAACATTATGGATTCGTGCCTACTGGTTGTGTGGAAATCCTAAAGGATAACATCTTAAGCCTTATAAATCTGTTCATAATCCAGTGTTGTAACCACATTCTACACTCCATCACCTAACACTATGTATTAACTTTATTCTACGCTCTCTTACCTAGTATTGTGAATTAACTTCATTCTACACTCTCTTATCTAGTATTGTGTACTAAGTTCATTCTACACCCCCTTACCATACTTCGTTCTATACATCCCTTCACCTAGTATTGTGTATTAACTTCGTTCTATACATCTCTTTACCTAGTATTGTGTATTAACTTCATTCTATACATCTCTTTACCTTGTATTGTGCATTTGCTTGCTTAAAACAAGACGTTTTAGATATTGGTCAAGAATAATGAAGTCATGATGTGCACATGGTTTTTCAAACAATACGTTTTTAAAGGTCCTGTTACTTAGGTCTTTCATGCTATGTTTTGCACAATATCACAAAGAATCTTGTATTTGTACTACTGAACAGTTCCCGGATGATAACACGTGAATATGTATAGGTAACATAGCTTAATCACAACATAACTCCCTGTAGTGTAACTACATTTAACAGAATATTTACAATTCACATTAGATTTCACAAAACTTGAACTATAGATATATGGCTATAATTTAGAATAAAATGAAATATATTTTGTGATTGTAATTCTTAAACCAATTGATGAATCGTCTCTAGAAACAAACATCAATGATTTACTGTAACCAATGTAAATATTCAGTTAAGGTCTGCGAACATTTTATCATTTTGTTTCTCTTGCGTGTTACGAGAGGATATAAACTCAAGGAATATTGTACACTATGTTTAAACAGTTTCTGTCTACTTATTAGAGATCAATCGATCGATTTAGAGGTTACACGTGGAAGAGCGAAATGTCTAAACTGATGTACGAGGTTCGATTCTCAGCATATAGCCCAACGTAGCTTTCTCTGAAAAACAACAACATGAGTTACGGTTGAATGGTTTTTATAACTCTAATTATAATGAAACATTTTAAATCGAATATTCCACAACTGAAATAAAACGTATATAAAATATATATTCACTAACTCTTGTTTATTGTTATATTTTATCTGTTTCAGCGACATCTCAGAAAGTGTCTTTAACAATTAGTGTTAAATTTCAGAACTAAATCGATTGAGAATGTTAACAAATTAAACTTTACTAGATGTTCAAGATTTGTGCACTCGTACTGCTGACTTTTATACCAGTTTTATCATCATGTATTTCATTTCTTCATCATGTGTCACTATACCTGTCTCAAACTTTAAACAGTATATTTTATACCAGTTTTACCATCATGTATTTCATTTCTTCATCATGTGCCACTATATCTGTCTAAAACTTTAAACAATATATTTTATACCAGTTTTATCATCATGTATTTCATTTCTTCATCATGTGTCACTATATCTGTCTCAAACTTTAAACAATATATTTTATACCAGTTTTATCATCATGTATTTCATTTCTTCATCATGTGTCACTATACCTGTCTCAAACTTTAAACAATATATTTTATACCAGTTTTATCATCATGTATTTCATTTCTTCATCATGTGTCACTATACCTGTCTCAAACTTTAAACAATATATTTTATACCAGTTTTATCATCATGTATTTCATTTCTTCATCATGTGTCACTATACCTGTATATATATTTTATACCAGTTTTTCATCATGTGTCACTATACCTGTCTCAAACTTTAAACAATATATTTTATACCAGTTTTATCATCATGTATTTCATTCCTTCATCATGTGCCACTATATCTGTCTCAAACTTTAAACAATATATTTTATACCAGTTTTATCATCATGTATTTCATTTCTTCATCATGTGTCACTATATCTTAATGATTATCTTTACATCCAAACATCTTATATCTGTCAAGGTTCACTGTATCTACTCTTTCTCTGTGTATCGTTTTCAATATTTTTCCGTTAATTTCCATGTTCTGTATTTTGAAAAACAGTTGTTGTTTTTTCTGCCGGTAATATCAAATGGTGGTTTACAGTAACAACTTGTTTTTCTAGGCATTAGAAACAAACATATTATTCCTTGTTTCATATATAATCTACATGATTGTCTGTAATGTTATATGATTGTCTGTAATGTTATGTGATTGTCTGTAATGTTATATGATAGTTTGTAATGTTATATAATTGTCTGTGATGTTATATAATTGTTTGTAATGTTATATGATGGTTTGTAATGTTATATGATTGTCTGTAATGTTATATGATTGTCTGTAATGTTACATGATTGTTTGTAATGTTATATGATGGTTCGTAATGCTATATGATTGTTTGTAATGTTATATGATTGTTTGTAATGTTCTCTTATTTTTAAAGCTATATTCGTAGAATTTCACCCCTCAGTGGAACTGCGGAATGTCTACGGACTTATAACGCTAGAAACCGAATTTCGATACCCGTAGTGAACAGGTTGCAGAAAGCTTTATCTCAAACAAAGAAAGAAAGAAAGCTTAATTTTTCACCCATTATACGTCTTTCACTTACATCCAATATGTTCACTACATTATATATACATGTGATTTTAAATTTACATCCAATGTATTTACTACGTTATTTATTTATAATATTTTAAACATACATTCAATGTATTCACTACGTTATTTATTTATAACATTTTAAACTTACATCCAATATGTTCACTACGTAATTTATTTATAATATTTTAAACACACATTCAATGTATTCACTACGTTATTTATATATAATATTTTAAACTTACATCCAATGTATTCGCTACGTTATTTATATACAATATTTTAAACTTACATCCAATGTATTCACTACGTTATTTATATATAATATTTTGGACTTACATCCAACGAGTTCACTGAGGCTATTTATATATAATATTTTAGCCTTACGTCCAATGTGTTCACTAAGGCTGTTTATTTATATTATTTTGGACTTACATCCAATGAGTTCACTAATGCTATTTATATATAATATTTTACACTAATATCCAATATGTTCACTAGGGCTATTTATTTATATTATTTTAGACTTACATCCAATGTGTTCACTAAGGCTATTTATTTATATTATTTTAGACTTACATCCAATGTGTTCACTAAGGCTATTTATTTATATTATTTTAGACTTACATCCAATGTGTTCACTAAGGCTATTTATTTATGTTATTTTAAACTTACATCCAATGTATTCACTACGTTATTTATGTATAATATTTTGGACTTACATCCAACGAGTTCACTAAGGCTATTTATATATAATATTTTACACTAACACCCAATATGTTCACTAGGGCTATTTATTTATATTATTTTAGACTTACATCCATACCAGCATCGTGTAGCATTGCGCGAAATTCCAAACAAACCAAAATCCTCAGATGGCCATTTTTTGATAAATCTTATAACATATCGTAACATTTCAAAACAAAATTCTGCTTTTCATCAGCGACCATGTTGGACATTTTCTCTTAAATACATTAAACTTTCTATCCTTTCGTAGTAGTATAACAATAGGTGAACATTGCTTAAAATTCTTGTTGGTTTTCTATAGATAGAAATAACAGTTCTTGTTTTGCTTTAGCTGTAAACATGTCTAAATATAGGGACAAGGTACTGGTTCACTTTTAAAGTTAATATAATACTATGCTTTACTGATCTTTTGAAAAGACATAAAAATGATTTCTGAATTCCAGTTGAATAAAATACATGAACGTGTCCAAACTTATTTCATATAAACATCTAGTTACATGGTAGAGACTTTAACTTCAGCCCCTCACTCGCTGGTACAACGGTAAGTCTACGGATTTACAACGCTTAAATCAGGAGTTCAATTCCTCTCAGATGGCTTAATAGATATCTCGATGTGACTTTGTTAAAAGAAAACAGATATCCCGATGTGGCTTTGTTAAAATAAAACAGATATCCTGATGTGACTTTGTTAAAAGATAATAGATAGCCCGATGTGGCTTTGTTAAAACAAAACAGATATCCCGATGTGACTCTGTTAAAACAAAACAGATATCCCGATGTGGCTTTGTTAAAACAAAACAGATATCCCGATGTGGCTTTGTTAAAACAAAACAGATATCCCGATGTGGGTTTGTTAAAACAAAACACACACACTTTAACTTCACATTATTACTTAGTCTTGACTTTATTGTAATTTGTTCTTTTTGTATTCTGCCTCCATTTTATCAGTTTCAAAAATTAATTATTTTCATACGTTACTTTTAAAAAAATATGTTCATAACTTCTTCTTGTAGCCGTGGCTACACTAAGTGTGACAGTCATATACATCAACAGATCACTCAAGAGTAGCCAAAGAGTTGACGACGAGTTCTGTTAGCTTACTGCCTTTTTAATGTTCTTTAATGTTCTGAGCGAAATGAACTTTCTGAAAAGACAAGGGTTGTAATAAACAATGATTTTGTTTTTCATTGAGGTTCAACTTTATTTATAATTTATCAATAGTATATATGTATGTAAAACATTTAATAGATTCTGATATGTTTCCCACCGTCAGCCTTAGTTGTTATGTTATCACACTTGTTTACTTCACATATTGTTCATGTTTTGTATTGTTTCTTTGTGTACTTCTTCAAGTTATTATGAATGAATTATTCTAAAAATAACACATATTTTGTATAGACACATGTACTTACCACATTTAACCATCAATGTGTTAGTTAATCCATTATGTATCAGTATAATAGAGTTTGAGTAAAATGGTTGAGATACTTTTTAACTTACGGACGATCACAACATGTACGGTGTGAAGGTCTGTTAACTGTGTTAATATTTGGTGACATAACGGAAAGACAAATACTCTAAATTAATTTACTGAATTCATGCTATCGTAACTTAAAAATTCTAGCTTTTATCGGTCCGTGTTATTGGAGAAGATATGTGTGAACTTGCACAATTCTGGATATGGAAAACACCAGCTTACGATATTAAAGTGGCAGACACTGTTCGGGTGTCAAAAGCACAAAAACTATTATTGTCACAAATGAGGCCGGACTTCCCTTTTATGTTGTCGTTCTTTCGTGTTTCATCCCTCTGGAAAATGACCAAAATGGACATCAAAAACGAGATCTATATGCAATAGCCTGCAATTTTATCGTCTGGCGAGCCTAGATCACAAACCCGGAAAGCAGCTAGTTGGCTCGGAACACGAACTGAAGCTACTCACAATCCAAATGTACCAGCAGAAGCTAATACCATCAACCGACAAACCGAATTTACCCTACTATGAAACCATGAATCCCGTGTCATAATATTTCTCTGTTGTGTGTGTTTAAATAATTCTTGTTTATATTGTTCAGTTAGTGATGAAATTACTCGGCGAATTTTTGCTTTGCAAGTCGAACAAAATGTGTAATTAAACAACGTAACATATGAAATGTTCCTGTCAGCTCTAGTAATTCTATTTTAGTTTACAATTTTAGATAAAACAAAATGTGTAATTAAACAACGTAACATATGAAATGTTCCTGTCAGCTCTAGTCATTCTATTTTAGTTTACAATTTTAGATAAAATCTATGTATATATTGTATTTCTACTGAAAAAACCCCCAAAACATAAAATGTTTACAGTGTTTTACGTCCATTTTTATCGGAAATGTTGAGTTGTTTTAATAGCTGAACTTAGTTTAACTGACACATAAGGTCAGTCGAACTAAATCTAAGAATACGTAATGCGTATATAAAAATAAAACAAAAAAGTTCTTTTTCTTTGTCCCTAAAATTAGGTTTTTTTTCAACATCAAACATACAATTCTGGAACATCTTTGTTTTTAAGTTTTCAGAAAAAAACTTAGTGAGTAACACAGTATAACATATTTTTAATATCTGTTTTGTCAGATATTATGTTAACGTAAATAAACTTCTTCAAACAACGTGATTTATTGAACCTAACGGCCCGGCATGGCCAAACGTGTTAAAGCGTTCGACTCGTAGTCCGAGGGTCGCGGGCTCGAATCCCGGTCGCATCAAACGTGCTCGAACTTTCAGCCGTGGGGTCGTTATAATGTTACGGTCAATACCACTATTCGTTGGTAAAAGAGTATCCTAAGAGTTGGAGGTGGGTGGTGATTACTAGCTGCCTTCCCTCTAGTCTTACACTGCTAAATTAGGGACGGCTAGCGCAGATAGCCCTCGAGTAGCTCTGTGCGAAATTCAAAAACAACAAAAAAACAATTGAACCTAACATTACCTTCACCAGTCTTTAGAAGAATTCTATAACTTCTGAGTCATTACACTTGAAAGCAAGTCGAAAAACTGTTGATCAAACAACAACTTGAAACATTATTTACTTTAGAATTAAATCTGGTCTCATAACATTTTGAAAAGTCGATTATGTTGTATAATTACTGTGAGATAGCAGATTGTAGTTTTATTTTGTGACGTTTCGGTTACCATTAAGTTTGTACATTTTCGATTGTTTAGTTAAACTATGAATTTTTAATTATGTTAAAGTGTTTGTTTGTTTGGGAATTTCGCACAAAGCTACTCGAGGGTTATCTGTGCTAGCCGTCCCTAATTTAGCAGTGTAAGACTAGAGGGAAGGCAGCTAGTCATCACCACCCACCGCCAACTCTTGGGCTACTCTTTTACCAACGAATAGTGGGATTGACCGTCACATTATACACCCCCACGGCTGGGAGGGCGAGCATGTTTAGCGCGACACGGGCGCGAACCCGCGACCCTCGGATTACGAGTCGCACGCCTTACGCGCTAGGCTATGTTAAAGTGCTAACTCACTTTATAGATACAGCACGTTAATTTTGAGTTCTCATGTATTATGAAACCGAGACAAGTTTCCCCTAGCGTTGACGTACAGATATTAATGTTGTGAAAGATTATGTAGATTTATGGTGATAACTAATCACATGAGATGCAATCTCGTGGTCTAATCAGTAGATAAAGATGGCTAAACGAGTTAGTTAAAAAGAATTATTGCTAAATATTGTTACTGATACAAGAAATGGTTCATTTTTGAAGCATTATGTTATTCTCTGGTTCTTTCTTCTTTTGTTTGATATTTGTTGATATTCATCTAAGTAACATTTATTTTGTATTATTTATTAATATATATATACCTAGTCCTGACCAGATACTGGCTTACTAACTCTTGTTTTGTACACAATAAAACTCGGATGCTAGTTGTTTTGGTTATCTGTTGTTATAATTTAATAAACTGTTGTTATTTTACACCACTTGAGCGGCGTTTTGATTAATTACGCTTTGAATTGATTTTCTGGCTAAATTATTACGAGAAAGATGAGTTTCTACAGAAAATGGTAAATAATTAAACTCACTTACAAACCCAATAAATAGATAGGAACTGGAGCACGTGACTGAGTCTACCAATGATAGATAGGAACTAGAGCACATGACTGAGTCATGTGGAATCGCACAAAATGAAAGTGCTTAAAGCTAGCTCTTTGCTATCACACCTGGACAACATAGACTTCACCTGACGGATCGATGAGTGAACAAACATTTATAAAAGTATTCAATTTTTTAAAAACAAAACAACATTTTACTGTTTAAACTTGTGCTGAATCTGTCGTTGTTTCACGTGGATTGACGTCATTGACGCGTAAACTGCTCTACAACCTTCAGTAACGAGGAAATAGACGGTGAAACTTTCACATTCCAAATCTTATTATGTCGTGACTGACTTTAACATCTTGTATGTACGAGGTCTGTTCAAAAAATACGCGGATTGTTTGAATTGCGCGGCTCCAGTTGGTTACAGGGGAATCCGCTTGGTGTTGCTAGGTTCGCACAGATCAGCTGATTATGACTCCATTTCCCGATTGCAGATATCTTCTTTTGTGTATTAGCTACGCGGTTTTAAGTGAAGTGCGATTTTTTCGTTTGGCGGATTTCAGAATGAATGACCTGAAGGAGCAACGACTTGCTGTGAAATTTTGTGTTAAACTTGGAAAATCTGCGACTGAAACTTTTGCTATGCTTAACACGGCTTACGGTGATGTTGCTATGAATCGTACGGCATGTTTCAAGTGGCATGAACGTTTTAAGGATGGTCGACAGTCCATTGAAGATGATGAGCGTCCTGGACGTCCTTCCACGTCAACTGACGACCCACACGTCGACAAAATCAACACCCTGGTGCAGGCAAATTGACGTCTGACTGTCAGGGGAGCTTGCTGAAGAGTGTGGGATATCAGTTGGATCTTGTTACGGGATTTTGACCGAAAAATTGAAGATGCACCGCGTTGCTGCGAAATTTGTGCCTCAGAACTCGTGAGTTTTTGGCCAAACACTCGATTACTGTTCTTCCCCACCCCCCTACTCACCTGACCTTGCTCCTTGCGATGTTTTTTTGTTCCCCAAACTCAAAAGACCCTTGAAAGGAAGAAGATTTGAGACGATTCCCGAGATTAAGGCAAATGCAACGAAGGAGCTGGAGGACATTACAAAAGAAGCGTACCAGGACTGTTTCAACAAGTGGAAACACCGTTGGGATAAGTGTGTGCGTTGGGGAGGAGAGTACTTTGAAGGGATCCCAGACCTGTAACTTCTAAATAAAGTGCATTTTGTTTTATGACGTCAGTCCGCGTATTTTTTTGAACAGTTCTCGTACGACTGGATATTTCTGTCTTTCTTGGTAACCCTGCAGGTTCCACGTAAGTAAACTTTTTTTACTCTTTTTACGAATTACTTAAATCTTATGTAATTGCATGCTTATTGACACTATTAATTTTTTTTTATTACATGCTTATGTAATTGACACTTGGCGGTAATTTAAATATCAACACATAATAATAAGTTTTTAATTAGGTTAAAGCAAATTAAGCGATGACCTCATTCTCTAAAATAAAGGTGCATATTAAAACGAAAATATTTTTAATAAATATAAAGTTATTTTGTACTTCTGGTTAAGTGTTAAGGTAACTTTGATCATTAGGTTCATAAAACCAACATTACATGTAAACAATCAGGCATGTGTCTAAGCTTCTGAGAAATGTACAGTCACAGGAAATCTTTGTGGCTAACGTTTGTACTTGTGAAACAGAAAAGCATGGAAGCTGTAAGTTTTTATGTTTGTGCATAGCACGTGTAATTGTTTAACTGTCTGTTAAAATTAACTTACTTTCCTTCCAACACTGATAGCATTAAAATATTAATATTCTTAGGTTTTCATATTTAGATAAAAATACATATCCAACTGAACTTTTGTATCATGCATTTATTCATATTTTTTTACTTTATGATATTCTGTATCCTAACACGATAAAAAAGACAATTTTTTTTCAAACTAGATAAGATGGAAACTTTTAATCTAATTAAGAATGATGTAGCATTTGTAACAACAAATAAAAACTAGTTTATGATTTATTGTAAGAAAAAGAGCGATTTTTAGTGTTAATTATTAACAGTAACAAACGAAAGGATAAGAAGCCCATTCCCTTTTAGTCCTTCATATATTGTTCCTGTAATCTGCCTTCAGTGATTCTATCGTATGAAAGGGATCAGGCTTTTATCCATTTTCTTTTAGTGTCTCACTCATTGTTTTTCTGGTCTGTCTTCAGTAGTCCTATATGTCTGTGGACTCAAACCGATAATAAAACGGTTTCGTAATGACAAGAAACCCACTTGCAGTTAAAATATACGAAAGTCGAAACGTTCTTCACCGCTTTATTTTGGTAAAAGTGTTATCACCATACCAGCCGTCCTGAAACTGGTTTTCGATACCCGTGATGGGCAGAGCATAAGCAAACAGTAGTCTTATCATGTAAAAGTAATATGTTGTGAAACATTTCAATACACATCCTGAAGAAAATGACGTTAGATAAGTAAATATTTATTTTTTCTTACTGAATACATTCAAAGTAAACTTTTAGATTTTCTTTCATCCTTCCTTGAGGTTAATTATCTTTATAATTAAGCAGAAATCACAAACTCAGAGTTAAATGTTTTCAGAATCAAAATGTAAATAATAATACATGATATTGTTTATTCTCTAAGTGTTAGGATGTAAGTGTCTTTTCTAATCTAGCAATGTGTGAATTCAATTAAACACACTCTTCGTAAAGGATGTAATATTAAAAGTACGTTAGGCCTAACACAACCGTCTTACGACCAATATATTAAATTAAACTGTCCTATATAGATAATATAATAAATATAAAAGTAGATAATTATGCTGTCCTTATAACTGACTTAGAATTAAATAATTAAAATCTCCAAAGTTGTTGAGATACAACGAGGTTAGTTAATCAGTAATGTCGAGAAACCCACTTGTTGAGAAATTTATATGCAAAAACGGCTCGTTTAGGTTGAGAAAATATTTTACATAGAAGAGCGAACAACGTTTCGACCTTCTTCCGTCATCGTGAGGTTCGCTCTGCTATGTAAAATATTTTCTCAACCCAAACAAGAGGTTAGTTAATCATATTTCTTGATTAAATTATCTACAAAGTTGTTTAAAAACATTTATATAAATTATTTCACGAATAAATAATCTTTTCAAAGTGTATCTTTATTGAAAGGTTTAAAGTAATTCATGTTTACTTTAAAATCTAATAAAAAAAACACCTTAAGTGGGAAAAAAAGGTGTGGCTAAAAATGGACTGAGCGTGCGAATTAAAGATATCAAATCAAATTTGGAGGCCAAACTTGTATCTACATTTATGCCATTGGTAATAATTTTACAGCTTATATTCATTCATTAGTCAGTTTGGCCGCGTGTTATATTTTATGTATTTTGGTTTACTCACCATCACGCCCAAAGCTGAACGAAAATCGCAGAATGGCTGACTAATGAATGTATATTGGCTGTAAAATTTGTACTAATGTTTATTACAAGTTAATCCGCCATTAGTGACTCATTAGTTACTGACTGTAAAACGCATTGCATGGAACTTGTTGGGACAGTTTAGTGTCAACTTGAATTTTTGGTCAGTTAACTATTTATTGCACAATAAAAACTTCTAGATAATTATTTGCTATGCTATTATGCATAAACCTACTTAACTGTTCATCTGATAGTTTTTGTATGTAGACCATAATAGGGCACATTATTAGAGATGGAGCAATGGTAAATTAAAATATTAAAACTAATATAAATAGTTAGTGTTTTTCCCACTGTATACAGAAAACTTGCATACTGTCCTTATACTAATTTATGTAAGTGTTCAAGAAATGTAACACTTTCCTTTGCCTCAGAGCAAAATATAACCCTGGAATTAATAAAGTTGATAACCATAAACCAAAATTTGTTCTTGTTAATAAAGTACCAAAACAGATGTGGGGAAACTTAGTAAGGGGCTTATAAATAATAGAAAAGCATTAGTATCAAAGTTGAATGTAGCTACCAAATGCTGGGTTTCACAACTTTACAGTGTGATGAAGTTTGCAAGGAAGGGAGTTTAAAAGAAGGAAAATCTCAGATTTCAGACAATATATTTATGATTTTGTAAACTTCAGAAAATTGAGAATCTTAGGAATCTATAGATTTATTACTCAGTTTTATACACTGAATAACTGTATTCACATATGCTGAAAACACTGCACAACAAAGTTTTTGCTTCTTGAACACTATTGGGTGTTCCTTATAGATTTTTGGCTGCTGATCACGTACTGTTTCATCAAAATCTTCAGTTTCACCAAGACATTGCTACAATGGGAAAACGATATCAGGGCAAGTGGAATCTGTCAATGCTTGCTGACTACTGTTGAATACTGCAACGTGATGCACCAGACATTGAATACAAACGAAAATCAGGAGCAAACCACTTTTAATTATGTTGAACTTAATAGCACATTACAAACATAAATGCAGTTAAATACGTTATTACCGGTAAACTGTCTATTTCTCAGGGTTCCTACGTGATGTAGCAAAATCAAAACTATATTTGTACATACCCACCAGGTACCTGCCACAATCAGCAAAAACTTTTCAAAAAGTTGTGCAGTGAAATATAATAGTCTCTACCTAACTGTATTCACATATGCTGAAAATTTAATAGTCTCTACCATTTTGATAGTTATTACAATGGAATAAAAATTAAATTATGGGTAAAAGTTTCAGTTTTTGCTTACTCTTATCTGAAACAAATGGTTATAAAAGATCAAAAGAACTTTTAATATCTCATCATATAAGATATTTTGGAGGAAAATTTGAGGGGATATATTAAGTTTTTCAAAGCTTAATGTTATTTACCTCTTTCAGTTAACAGTTATTCTATTATTTTGACAGGTGGCTTTTTCTCAAGTCCGTTATCTGATTTTAGAGGAAGCTGACAGAATGTTAGACATGGGTTTTGTTCCTGCTGTGATAAAAATGGTGGACGATCCTTCCATGACAGTAAAATCGAAGCATCAGACTCTCATGTTTAGTACTACATTCCCTGAAGAAATACAGCGACTAGCAGCAGAGTTTCTTAAGTCAGATTATTTATTTTTAGCAGTTGGTGTTGTTGGCTCTGCTAATATGGATGTCAAACAGAATTTCTACCAAGTCCAGCAATATGAAAAGAGGCAGAAACTCATAGAAATATTAAACAATTCAGGTATTACGAAAGGCTTGTTATTACTCAAATTGCTTTGAATTAGTTTTTTTAATATTGGAAATTATTGCAGTTTGCTACAAATGCAACAAAGAGGGACATGAGTAGAGATTGTCCAAAAAGTAGTGTATCAAGACTGAATGAAGAAAAAGGTAAATTGGTTTATATAATGTTTTGAGAATTAGCATTTTTCTAAAATAGAGGGATAAGTCAATGGAAAGTTGCCCATGGTACATACAAATGAGTGTTACTGTGACAGATTTTGTTGGAGTTGGTAATTCTCTCTTGAAATCAAATGATTGCTTGTGCTTACTGTTTAACAATTTAAAACAAAAAGTGAAAAGCAATTTAAATATAAAAAATGTTTGCCTCTGTATCTATTGGAAAAATACTTGGTTCAAAGGGAAAATTGGCCAAAGGTTACAGGTATTAATTAAAATTCATGTGAGAGAACCAGAATAAAATATAGATTTCCAGATGTTAACTTCAACTTCTTGCACACAAATAAATGGATGAAGCTGTGATGTAAGACAGCTAAGAAAAGATTAACAACAAGCAACAGATAAAATGTTTCTGCTGTTGATTTTAGACTTTTTGATAAATTCTCCGAAGTGTTTATTGGTATGCTGAAAAACAGAATGCTCAGAGAGACCTATTTATACAGACAAACCAAAATCTAGATGAAGTTCCAACATAAGTTATCAGATCAGGTTACCAAAAGATTGGCATTCATATGGACAATATGGCTTTGGAGATGATGACATTTGTGTGCTACCAGGCTTGAGCTGATTCTCACCTAAAAATCTTGTTTGGAGGAACTGTAATGGAGCATAACAACATGATGATAGCTCTTCTTCACTTGGAGGATGATGCATCCTCCATGCTCAGTATCCACTTTCAAGCACTTGTACTCAAAATTATTACATTCTTTTCCTCTGAACCAAACAGTTAACTCTTCAGTTTTGTTGTATTGTGATGTACATTTAGTTGAAATATCTTTCGGTATGATTGCTTATGTGTTTTTACAACTTACTCTCTATATCTCTTCTGTAATCTAGATGAACTTTTGTGGGTACAAGTTTAAATTTTAAACATGTTAGTTTTGTGTTTCAACAGCTGAAATTATTTTGAAATGGTTAAATACCTACCCCCTCCACTCTCTCTGTCTCGGTGTTTGGGTATATGTTTTACACTTCATCCTCCCTGTATTTATATTGGTCTTACAGTAATGTAATTTGGACTGAAAATTATTTTGGTCCTTTTCAGGGCTATGTCCATGTATTTTGGTACATTTATAGTTGTTATTTTGCCATAACAGCATAATGCCAAGTTTGTTGGTGGCACTTTATTTATTTTTTAATTTTATTTTTTCATTGTTATTATTTTTTATTAATTTATGTTATTTTTACTTATTTATTTTTATTTTTATGTTTAAAATATAAATTGACTGGGGAGAGATGTTTAGGACTAGCTTCATCACGTATGAGGTACCTATCTAGTTTGCATAGTAGTTAATTTTTCATCCAGTTCTTATCAAAGTACGTTATTGTACTATGTAGGAGTCTATCTAGTATGGTTGGTGTGTTTGAGTATTTATGTATGAATTTTGATGATGTTGTTCTTGGAACTCTATCTATATGCTGTTGTAAGGAGTGTGTTTTGGATTGTTTGTAGTTTGGTTTTAATTATTTTATTGCTTACAGTTATCCATGCTGGAGCTGCATGATCTATTACTGGTCTAATATATGTTTTATAGATTTTTAGTATGTTATCTGTAGATGCTCCACTGTTTTTACCAGTTAGACTTCCAGCGTAGTTAGTTCTTCACCAGACTTTATTCTTAATTTCGTTAACATGATTGATCCAAGTTAATTTAGAATCGTAAGTTAGACCTATAATTTTGCCGTTGAGGCAGTCTGAAGTAGTGTGCCATTCATATATAATTCTGGCAGTTGTTTTTTGTTTTGTCAATTTCGTAAAGACTACGAGTTGTGTTTTTGCTGTGTTCATTTTTATTTTTGACAGTATTCGCTTATTCTATTTAGTTGCGGTTGTATGTTAGTGGCTGCTACTATTGGTATTATAGCACTTTTCCAGACTGCCACATCATCTGCGAACTGTGAAGAGAATCCATGATTTGGATCCTTCAATGGTAAATTAAACGTTTACATACATAATGAAGAGAAAAAGGCTAACTAACCCTCCCTGAGGGACACCAGCCTCTGGAGTAAAGTACACAGAAAAGGTATCCTCAACATTTATTCTTCACTTTCTATTCTCCAAAAAGTTGGACAGCCAGCGAATAATTCCACGCGGTAGTCCCATTTCAATCATTTGGAACCTTAAACCATCATGCCATACACTGTCAAATGCTTTCTCGATATCAAGGAAGCAAGCAACAGTACATTCTATATTGTTGAAGCTGTTTATTATAGTTTCACTTAATCTAATTAAATGATCTGTTGTTTGTCTAAATTTCCTAAATCAATTTTGTTCTTTTGGTAATTTTGATGTTATCTCCAAAAATGTGGAGAGTCTATTACTGATTATTCTTTCGAGAATTTTGCCAATACAGGTTAAAGGAAAAAATGTGTTGGTGAAACATACTGGCCTACTTTTTACAAATTAATATAAATCAAACATAATTATGTGAATCACACATACTTACATTACAATTTTCAATGCCTTTTGCTTTACGCCGCATCTTTAGCTGCTTCCTAATAGCACGAGCCATCTTAACCTAATGTCTGGAACAGAGTAAACTTAAAACTCAATAAATCAGTAAATTAAAAACATACAAGTTTAATAAAAGTTTCGGTTTTTCAAAAACGTGAAAATGTGGGTAAATAGATAACTAAGAGTACTTACGTTTAAATCACACTCTCAAAAACGATTAGAAACGTTCAATTTTGCTAAGCAACCGAATAACAATATCTCAGAATAGAACGATGCTATAAGACTTATAGTATAAGTGTTGTAACCAATCAAATTTAGCTAGGAACAAGCGACACTTTACAAAAACGAAAAGAAAAATGAATATACTTTCTAAACTTAACAAATGTTTAAGTAATCCACTTTTTAACACATTTTTCATAATTCTTACAACCACTTTATTTTTATTAATTTTGCCAAAATTAATTCAAATAAGGAGTTACATTACATGCAGTAAAACCTACATGACAAGTTTGTTGTTGTTTTTTAAATAAGCACAAAGCTACACAATGGGCTATCTGTGCTCAGCCCACCACGGCTATCGAAACGCGGTTTTTAGCGTTGTAAGTCCACAGACATTCCGCTGAGCCACTGGGTAGCAAATGACAAGTAATTAGAAACATGAATCAGTAATGGCATGTTTAATTATATTTAGGCCCGGCATGGCTAAGCGCGTTAAAGCATGCTACTCGTAATCTGAGGGTCGCGGGTTCATATCCCCGTCGCACCAAACATGCTCGCCCTTTCAGCTGTGGGAGCGTTATAATGTGACGGTGAATCCCCCTATTCATTGGTAAAAGAGTAGCCCAAGAATTGGCAGTGGGTGGTGATGACTAGCTGTCTTCTCTCTACTTTCACGCTGCTAAATTAGGGTCGGCTAGCACAGATAGTCCTCGAGTAGCTTTGTGCGAAATTCAAAAACAAACAAACAATTATTTTTATGAGTTTTTAACTACTTACGCCTAAATTCAGTGATGAATTAGTACCCAGTTTATATTTTGATTTGCTGCTTTCTTCTTTTCTTAAAAGTACAGGCCATCAGTGTGCGTATGTGTTTTCTTACAGTAAAGCCACATCGGGCTATCTGCTGAGTTCATCGAGGGGAATCGAACCCATGATTTTAACGTTGTAAATCCGTAGACTTACCATTGTACCAGTGGGAGACATTGGTGATGCTGAAAAGATAAAAGAAAATTAATTACCTAAACCTCATGTTCTATGCCTTTAGGGGCGGTTTGTTTGTTTTTGAATTTCGCACAAATCTACTTAATGGGTATCTGCGCTAGTCGTCCCTAATTTAGCAGTGTAAGACTAGAGGGAAGGCAGCTAGTCATCACCGCTAACTTTTTAGCTACTCTTTTTCTAACGAATAGTTGGATTGACCGTCATAATATAGCGCCCCCACGACTGAAAGGGCAAGCATGTTTGGTGCGACGGGGAAGCGAACCCACGACCTTCAGATTACGAGTCGCATGCGTTAACCCACCTGTCCGTGCCGGGCCCTATAGGGGCGGAATGTATATTGTTTACTTGATTTAAATTTTAGTTTGTAGACTGTATTACTCATAATTAATTTAGGTGTTTGAACAGGTTGTTTTAAATGTTTCACTTGTGAATTTCTTTCACGAAACGCGAATTTCAGTGAAACTAGAAAACAAAATTGATGGAAAGGTCTACTTTATTCTTTGATTTACTACTCTTACAAAGTGCTTCTTTGAAGAGAAGCACTAATGCCAATAATCTGTTCTAAACTGTTCAGCAGACAAACTTTATACTATACTTAAAATAAATATGAATTCCATCCTGTCTTTCAGTTCACCATTTGTCACTGAGTTATATCAGTTTTAGAAAATTCTGTCCCTCATCTGTAACCCTCTAGAAGAGCAAATCGAGAAAGTAAAGCAGGACTAAGCTTCTTGTAGTGTTGGACTGCATGTTATATGTAGAATGATTTTAATTGTCATTTTTATCATATGAAACGGTGGATTACCTCAAAATCGATATAAATCGGTGACATGTAGCGAATCGAATGGTGTATTGGGCTACACATTTATTTTTAGAAGTGTATAATTTCAGACAACGAAAAGGTTCAGCCTCTTGATTTCATACCTAATATATTTCGTAATGTCAGGACAGTGAAGATCTTCACTTATAGCCACTATTTAAAATGTATTTTTTTATTAGTCAAACAACATAGCAGAACCGGCTTATCCAGATATTTTTAAAGTAAAAAAGGATGCCCTTAATTACTAAGCACTAAAGAAAACAGTTATCAAACATCAGAAATATAACTTATCTAGGGTTATCAATAATATTATTAATACACACACTAAATCTAAAGTAAAATTAAGATAAATAAAACAATTAACTTGAATCTAACGGTCACCCGACAACAATGAACGAACGTACACGTTTATTTATATAATTTTGTGCTCACATTTCCATAATCATCTGTCTCTCGGTGGACTCAGCAGATATCCCAATGTGGCTTTGTTGTAAGAAAACAAACACAAACTAGTCATCTGTAGTCTAGACAGACCTAAAAATAAAATAGCTTGGCACAATTGAATCGTGGTAAAAAAATGAAAATAAAAAAAAATTCTGTTTCGGGGGGGGGGGGAACACAGCTTAAAAATTCGAAAATTGACATCAAACTACAAAACAGCATTATAGTCTTGCGATTTGTGACGTCTTACTTTGGGTTTCTGAACAACACTGTTGCTAAGGCAGAGTCGGAAACTTCCAAGAAGTAGCTGCCATGAAATTAAGTTCGAAAACTGGAGTATAGTTTACACACATCACTGTGTGTTACGGTTTATTATACCAAACTTTGATAATTCCAAATAAGAACACAAACATTTGTAGTCTTACTAATATACACTTCCCATTATCACATTTCAGAATTATTCTTACTACAGTAACAATACATTTTTTTTTCTTAAAACGAGAGAGTAAAGTGTTTTTTGTTATACTTAACTGATGACACCATAGAAGTATTAGGAGTCTTTATTAATATACTTAATTTTCTGCCTAGAATTACATTCACTTTTTAATGTTATAAAACACTATTTGAAACAAAACAAACTATAGAACGGTACATTTTGTGCATTCACAATATCTAGTGTCGATTTCTGGTATTATTTATTGGAAGGATAGGAAAAGCAAGAAACGTTTTGACAATAACGACAGAACTTAGACGTTACCACTAAAAGACTGTTTATTTTAGAGACGGTGAGCATTTTGTCCTGTTTGAAATATTTGACTGTTTTCAGTTTTGTTCTGACATAAATGCATATTAGTAGGTAAAACATGATTAGAGCAGAATAATTGCTCTGGAAAAAAGGGTGAAAAACATGTGGCGCTTGCGCTGATAATACATGTTCTTTGTCGGAAACGAACCATTAAAACCCATCAAAACAACATGTATTGTTACTGTTAATCTGCTATGTTTTATCCTAAGTGCAGAAGTAAAGCCCAAGTAATGTGCCTATTGCAGTTTGAGTATGCGTAAAGAAGCAAGATTTAATCATTTTTTGACAGATTGTTAAGGTAGAGTATTCATGTTGAAACTTTGTAGAATGGACGGCAACTGCCGGCGACGTGAAGACGAAAGGCGGAAGACTTTCGAAACGACGTCCTCTACACTTGTGTCTCCACAACAAGTAGTTGCCGTCCATTCTACAGTTTCATCAAGATTTAATCATTTTCCTGCAGATGGCGCAAAATTCTTGGAGAAAATTTGTGTGCGTCAAAGTCAAACCTAACGCTCAACTTAAATTGTCGTTCAACATGAAAATATAATAAAAAATACAAATTCATAAAAGAACATATACGTTTAAAAATAGATTTTTCAGGCTGAACGTACAACGAATTCTAAAATATACTTATTTAACAACATTTATTTTTACCTGATAATCTAATTAAGTAGGTGACTTTACTGAGTTAAATAGCTCAATATAAACTCTTCAACTATGATCTTAATATGTCAAAATGATTGAACTAAGTCATGCTTTACTGTTAGTGATCACTAAATTTAATGAGAGATAACTTAAGAGTATGCTATGCTGTCAGAATTAAAAGTACTTTCGTAAACTCTATTTTAATATTTTAATTCAGACGTTTGACTTTCGCATTATTTGCTAAAAGGAGTTACGCACTACATTGATCTACGTGTACCACCTAAAAGTATCCTGTGTATGTAGAAAGACGAGACGTGATGAGCAATTTGGCGTCTCATATTTTCATAGAAAGTTTGGAAAGTGTATAGTAATGATAATATAAAACAACAGATTTAGTCAGACAGTTTGTTTGATTGATACCGTGTTGTATTGTTGATCAGGTTCTGAATTAGCAGGCTGATTATCCAATTTTGGTTTTGCGCCGTGGATACAAGGGTAAATTTAACAAGTGACTGTTTAGTTTTATTTGTGAGTTAAGCCTACCGATCAGTGAGGTTGTAAAACTCGTGATAGAAGTTAAACGCTTTCATTTTCACTTCAGCGATGTTCGTTTCTTCTTCTCCAAACTTGTTATTACAATTTTGTAAACTAAGGGACTGTTTTCAACCTTAAATTTTTTGGTAGGAGGAAGAGCTACAAGAGAGGTGGTCGGAAGACTTTCCCCAACATTTCAGCATACGTGAAAGTGTAAGTCAAGGTACTTTCCATTCACAGATAAAACAATAATCACTAACGTTTCAAATTTTCTCTCGTATCTACATCAAAAACTCAAACCTGACGAACTAACACGCACGATAATTCAGTAATTGATTGAAAATACTTTAGCACTTTAAGTAACGAAAGCTCTGTTTATATGTGGCCCGGCATGGCCAAGCGTTCGCATCCCGGTCGCGCCAAACATGCTCGCCCTTTCAGCCATGGGGGCGTTATAATGTTACGGTCAATCCTACTATTTGTTGGTAAAAGAGTAGCCCAAGAGTTGGCGGTAGGGTGGTGATGACTAGCTGCCTTCCCTGTATTCTTACACTGCTAAATAAGGGACGGCTAGCGCAGATAACCCTCGTGTAGCTTTGCGCGAAATTCAAACCAAAATATCATAATATACGGACGATCATAGGATGTTAATTATTGTTAGTAGCTTCATATTTTTCTTAAACACAAAATTACACAGTATTTTTGCAATATCTTTGCTCTTTGCAGTATAGTTTGGAAAGTTTTGTTTGTTTTTGAATTTCGCACAAAGTTACTCGAAGGCTATCTGTGCTAGCCGTTTCTAATTTAGCAGTGTAAGACTAGAGAGAAGGCAGCTAGTCATCACCATCCACCTCCAACTCTTGGGCTACTCTTTTACCAACGAATAGTAGGATTGACCGTCACATTATAACGCCACCACGGCTGAAAGGGCGAGCATGTTTGATGTAACGGGGATTCCCCTCGGTGGGCTGAGCAGATAGCCCTTTGTGGCTTTGCTATAAGAAAATCACACAATCACAATAACAAATAAATATGGTAGTACTAAATGTAGATGTCACTACTAGTACTGATTCACCGAGAATACTTCATATTCACAAATGAATACCACATAAGTTATATATATATATATGAACGAAGAACAGAACGATGTAAATGCAATTCAAGAACACCCTCCACTATCATTCCAAAAGACGAAAGAAAGAAATGGTAGTAGAGGCATATGTTTGAATTTAAATTGTATTGTTAGGTTTTGGATTTATACTAAATATATTGGCTCGGCATGGCCAGGTGGGTTAAGGCGTTCGACCCGTAATCTGAGGGTCGCAGTTTCGAATCCCTGTCGCACTAAACATGCTCGCCCTTTCAGTTGTGGGGGCGTTATAATGTTACGGTCAATCTCACTAGTTGTTGGCAAAAAAGTAGCCCAAGAGTTGGCGATGGGTGATGATGATTAGCTTCCTTCCCTCTGGTCTTACACTGCTAAATTAGGGACGGCGAGCGAGAAATAAAAACCCCACTAAATATGTTGTTGTTTTAGAGTGCTGATTTTAATTGCAGTAAGTCTACGGATTTACAACGCTTCAATCACGATTTCGATTCTCCTCGGTGTGCTCAGCAAATGGTCCGATGTGGCTTTGCTATAAAAAAACACAAAACATATAAAAAGTTAAAATCAATTGCTTATTTACAACAAAGAACAGTAAACAGAGTACATAAAATAAAACTGATTTCAGAACATTCTATTGCATTTCTGATAACTTGAAATACAGACACCAAACAGAATTTTATTTTAACGAGCTGGTCATTAACTGGGAAAATTGCTTAACTGTAAGCATTGCTTACGTTCTTTAGTGTCACATTAAATAACATATCAATCAAAATTATGATTTAAAATATTAATATCATAAAAGTATTCATATAAACAAAATTAGTGTTTCCAATTATTACTTTTTTGATCATTCCATGTACCTGATAAAAATTTTACATGATACATACAGACAGATGATTCTATTCGATATAAAAGTGGCCAATATTGACAGCTATCGCTCAAGAACATTAAAGCCTAAACTTTTTTAATACTTCGACTCCCATATCGCAGTTTTAGAACAAACTTTTGGATCAAAGTTTGTCTGTTTATTTTCAGTTTCTCTTGATGGTGTCTCGAAACACTTGAACCACTTAAGAGAAACATCTTGATACACACTGTTGAAGTGTTTCTTGTTGTTTGTGTGTATTTTTATATTTGCTTTGTTAAGATGGAAGTTCGTTCGTTTGGAGTAAAGCACAAAGCTGCACAATACGCTATCTGTGCTTTTCCTATCACGGGTATCGAAACCTGGTTTCTAGCAGCGTGAGTCCGCAGATATATCGCTGTGCCACTGGAGGGCACACTTAAATACACAACTAAAGTACTCAGAGCTGATGTCAAATTTTACTACAAAGACACACTCTATCCATATATAATTTGATTACGCTAGTTCTTCAACATGTCGGCCACTTCTATTGAACTATAATCTGAGTGGACGAGACAGCATAAACTATCTTTATTTCATAAGTAGGAAAAGGTGACTGAAAGTAAATAAGAAATTAAGATTGACGCACTCGAAAATTTTGCAGAGGAATACGAGTTCCTATCTCAAGCAGTGTCTATAATAACAACGTGTAAATACCTGAAACTGATCTGTTAGAAGATAGAACAAAGATATTCCTCACAAACAAGACAAAACTTTTAAAGCTATTCATCCAATAGAGAATATTTTTATGTAACACTTGTAATGAGCTGCTTTTGCTACGCTAATTTACAAAAGTGTACATTTTACCAAACTATCAATTTCTCTTCTCAATGGCCATAATTGGACAATAAAGACGACCAGTTACCTCCCATCACTGCCAGCACACAACTCTGACAACAGAAAATAAACCAATCAGTTTCGTGTGGCTGTAAAATGAGCTGCAACCAGAACTGTTATTGTGCCGAGAAGTAATTATCGTTGTGTACACAGGGTCTCTGTATAAATGTTCGAGAACAAAGTATCTCATTCAGGATTGGCCCGTTTGAGTTTGATATGCTGTTGATATTTTATTTGCCTACCTGCTTCTTGCTTCTTCTTCAATCGGGTGTCGAAGTTGCCTTCACTATTTCAGCTACCACGCCTGCCAAACTCACACTGACAAGTTCCATGTTAAACGCATCAATCTTTATAACCCAAATTATCAATAATCATTTGCCCAGCAGGCCCAAGCGTGTTAAGGCGTGCGACTCGTAATCTGAGGGTGGCGGGTTCGCATCCCCGTCGTGCCAAACATGCTCGCCCTCCCAGCCTAATTAAGTTTCCATAATTAACCCAATAATGAATTATGTGTGTAATATATACACACACAAACAAATTTTTATTATTTCTCTTTAACTTATGAAATCTAGAACAAAACAATACTGCAAACTAGTAATGTTATTTATGAAGAGAATATTAGTACAATATTGGTGTAAGTATTTTATTTTTATTGGACATAACTGCCTATGGAAATAGATAATAAAATTACAAGTGGATCAAGAAAAAATAACTGGAAATATGAAGAGCATTACAGAAGAATGGTTGACACTTGGACAAATAAAAAATAAATTCAGTAACTATATTTGAATAGAAATGATAAAACAGCCTTGTTTACAAAACATTCAGTGTATAATATGATTAAAATGATAATTTCATAAACCTATACTTAATTTCATTTGTTAATATTATATAGTTAACTTATTACTTCATAAGAAGGTATGGTTGTTTGTTGTGTTAATGTTTTGTATTCTTGATTGTTTCATCACTTGTAATGTTACAAAGACACTTCTCATCTACTGGTGATTGTGGATAACAACATTTCTAAAATATTGTATAAATACTGTCATGTTCATATAGTCTTTTATAACTAACTATCATTCATATATAATTGCACTATTTCATGTACATTCTATGTGTTGTAGTTCCTTGATCTTTGCATGACTAAGTTTTGTTTATTGTTTTTGTTCTTATTATTTTTGTTTGTTTGTTTGTGTTCATTGTTAAATCTTTATTAATGTAAAAAGTTTCCAATATATTGTACTGTTATGGTTTCTAAAATGTTGTTAAACTAAGATAATATCTATAATTACTTTAAACAAGCAGCAGTATTCGGTTTCATAAATGTGGGTATAGCAAGTTTGTGCCTTGGGCTTTCCATTCTCTAGCACAACTTGATAGCTAAGATGTTATAATTAACACTTTATGAGAGACACTACTATATGAGTACTATATGAGTACAAAAGTGATAAAGAAAACTGTATGGTGGTTTACTGTGTTGAAGACTTGGCAGGTTTGTGTTTTAAGTACTCTTGAGTTCATACTTTTTTCATTTATTTCTAAACCATTTTCTAAATGAACTGAAGCTATTCCTTAAAATTGTATAAATATCATTATGTTATCTAAAGAATAAAATTTCTCCAAAATCCAAAAGTGATGAAACATATATTCCCTGAATTAACTGCCAAACAGTACAACAAACATTTTCACAAATTATATTGATTGCAGGTGTCTAAACCAATTTTGTATTGTCTAACTGGTATCAGGCATTTCATTCTATTCCAGCCACCAGCTGTTACCTTCCACAGATATGTGTACATTCATAACCTATAACAGCATAATGGACAATATCTCTATGTGAGATGTTGGTTGAAGCAAAGTAGCTGCAATCGTGTTCAATAAATCATGTAAACATGAGATTTACATTAATATAAAGTTTTCACATAAAAGAAATAGAAAAAACAGTAACTAAAAATAGTCGGGTAATAATCAGATTTGGCTTTAAGAATTTTATTATGATGCCATTTCTAAAAGTTATACTTGAGACATAATTAATAGTTAAATTACTTAGAAAATAAATAAACAGATTTAAATATTTTTGTCAGAGATATTTAGAACATTACCAACTGTCCATGGCACTCTCACAACTCAGTGTGAAAGGAAGCATGCATAACCCTCTCCAACATGCTTATCCTTTAAATTGTTTATGCCAGCTGATATGGAAATTTTTTATTCGGTTTTGAGAATTAGTTTGACTGGTTTTATCATCCATTGTGTTTAAAAGAACATTTTATCAAGAAGCTCAATCTTTTATAACATTTTTTTATGCATATTCATACCTTAAAGTGGTCTACTGACATTTACTCAGTCATCAACAAATTTAAAACAATTAATGTTATTCATCTGTTTCATGTTGTATCATGTTTCAAAGTCCATCTTCTGACAAGATAAACTATTTTAGTAATTAGGTTGGACCCTGTTTAAATTGAATATCATCTAAGCAGTACGTCTTCAGTTTATCATCTGTTTTGGTCCATATGAGAATTTTATTAGTTCAACATAAAATGTAATAAATGATTGAAACCAGGATGCTTGAAATGCAGAATTAATGTTTGCAAAAGTTTTTCTAGCAATTGTGTTCTTCAGGATATACTTTAATTTTACACACACACAAGTCATTATTTGTTTAAGTTTACGCATAAAATGTATTATATACCAGATTGTTTTCATATACCTGCTGAGATGTTTCTTTTATCATATTTATTTTCAAAAGTGCTAGATCTGGGTAATAAATAGTAAGTTTGAACACAGTGATAAGTTAATGGAAATACATTGCTTTGTACTTGTTTCTCTAATGAAGGATAAGCCTTTTTTTCTGAGTTTATTACACTGATATAACAGGCAGAATATTTAATTTCCAGTCTCTGTTTCTAATTAGAGAGAAGAGTTAGTTTAAACCTAACATGTTTTGTTACCATTGTTATACGGTCTCAATAACTGTCCTTAACGTTTAATACAATGGTTGTCAACATCAATAACAAGTTATGAATCGAAGTAGAGATGAGTTGTATGTGTCAACCACACAATAATTGTGTGGTATCTGCCATTACTGTGTCTCAAATTTTGTAAAGAAGGTTTATACCCCTCCATTCCTCAATGCTTTCAGTTGTAAGCTAGTATCTGGCAATTTAATTCACTAAAGTTTTAAAATCAACACAGCTTCTATTTGTAGGCAAGCATACACTATGGGCTATCTGTGTTCTGCTCACCACCAGTGTAGAAAGCCAGTTTCTAGTGTTGCTAGTCCACAGACATACTGCTGTGCCACTTGGGATGCACCAAAACTTTAGAACTCTGAAAAAACAACAACCAATTTTCATGTTCTTGGAAGAAAGTTTACTTTTGTTATGTATCTGTCTCACCTGTGATTGTTTGTTGTTAAACATAAAGTTACAGCAAGGGGCGCATGTGGTCTGCCCACCGTGAATATTGAAATCCAATTTTTAACGTTGTAAGACCTTACACTTACCCCTGAACAATCGAACGTGTCCCACTTTGAGTGATTTAATTTGTTTTTTAGATATATATTTTACTGTAGTTATTTATTACAGCTTCCACACCCAGTAAAACACAAAAAAATCCGTAAAATTGAATAACATATGTTTGATTTTCTTTGTTAGGACTAATCAATTTAATCTTATGGTTTGATTATAATATATTGTAATATTTAAAGTATTTATCCAAGTCTCTGTTTGTCTCCCTTTATTTATCAAACAAATTTTAAGACATGAAACGTTCGGCCAGAAGTTTTTCTTGTAATCGAAACCTAACATTTTTACTGGAAATGATTATTTGTTATTGACGTCTGACATGATCTATTAGACCGCTTTTCTCGTAATTGGCAGATCACTGGATTTACACCCGTCGTCAAACATGTTTACCAATCCCTTTTAACGTGAGATAAGAGCAATCAACGAATTGGCGGTTGATGAATGTTGACCGGTCGCCTTCCCTTTAGTCTATCACTTCAAAAATTAGGGACGATTAAAGGAGACATCTTTGCAAGAAATTCAGTAAACAAACAACCTGTTAATAACTCATGATGTATTCATGGTAGAAAATTTAAAAGTTTCTCGTTATACTTTGCTTTGTATGGTAAGTTTACAGCAAGAAATAACAAATGATTCATTGGTAAAAGATTATTTCGGAATCAATAAGCAGAAGTTTAATATTATTTTTAACATAACCACTTCGAAATCGATAAAACGGTAACAGCATCCCCATCTATTGGTTATTGTTTAAATTAGAGTCAATGTGACTGTTATGAGACTATTATGAGCATCAGTGCTGCTAGTGTGGATTATATTACGTCAGTATAACTGGTATGAGACAATTTGGGTGTCAGAATGACAACTGAGATATTATAGATGCCAATGTAACTGATATGTTGGGTGTCAGTGTGACTAAAACTGTCATGTTCTTTAGTGTGACTGGTTTGACTCTTTTTGTGGCTGTTAATGGCTAGTGCAAGACTGTTATGAATGTTAATACCACTGAGACTGTTATAGATGTCATTGCGACTGGTTTGAGGCGTTTATAAAGGTTATGCACGAGACCTCATGCACCTGATCGGCTTTGTTTATTCCGCCACATTGGACGTAATAACAAATTAGTGAAATAACGATGACACTATTTTCAGTTAAATACTTAGAACTGAATCGTGTAATAATACCAGTTTATTGTGATGCTGTTGGTTGAACAAAATACAAGGCTGACCTTTGGTTATCTTTGTCGGTGTCTCCATGTAGAATACTGGGGCTACTGCACGTGAATAACACTCTCATATTCCTGTTACACACGTGCAATGTACAGTCAAGCTCTGGCCCTCTAGTTGAACTACAACCCATACGAAGGGCTGTCGAACAGTTGTGATTGAAGTAGTTACATACACATTCGTAACATGGTAAAAATATTTTCTTTCTGAGAGTGAAATGATCATAAATATCAGGCTGTCTGCTGTGTCTACCGAGGGGAATCGAGCCCCTGGTTTTAGAGATGTAAATCTGAAAATGTACCACTATTTCACAGGAGGACAACATGAATATAAATACTAGAACTACAAAAGCTACAAAAACAAAAAAAAACATTTTTTGATACAGACCCAACCAACCCCATCTAAAGGTACATGTAGCGTAATTTTAGAATACAAGCGTTGTGCAGATAAACAATTAGATCTAGATTCCAGGTCTAATGCCCCGGCAAAGCCGGGTTAAGGTACTCTACTTGTAATCTGAGGATCACAGGTTCGAATCCACGTGACACCAAACATGCTCGTCCTTTCGGCCGTGGGACGTTATAATGTGCGATTAATCTCAGTATTCGTTGGTAAAATTGTATCCCAAGACCTGGCCGTGGATAATGACAGCTTTATCCTCCCCATCAGTCTTAAGCTAGTAAATTATGGACGGCTAGCGTGGATGACCCTGGTTTATTTTTGGCAAAATTAAAAAAAAAAAAATATACAAATAATCTAGACCTAATAATAATAAATTTGATAAACGTTATCAACAACCTAAGAAATAAGTCGATTCTCTCTAAGTTTTAAAATAACGTAAATCGTCTGCACACATGAAATATTACTAAGTAGGTTTGTTTGTCTTGTTTCTGAACTTCGGCAAACCTACACAAGGACTCTGGCTATTCTTTTACAAACAAACAGTGAGATTGGCTATCACTTTACAATGCCCCAATGGCTGAAAGGGTAAACATGTTTGGTGTGACAGAGATTCGAAATAGCTACTGTAAGATTGGTAGTCGAGCATCCTATTCATCTGGCCATGCCGTTCTAATATTGTGTTAATGAAGGTCTATCTATCTATCTATCTACCACTCGATTCCGTCAAGGAACATAGGACCGCAATCACTTGCGGTTTCACGAACAGGTATTTAAGTGAGTAGGTTGTTAGCCCACTGCACCGAGCCCTCTCTTATTTAGTAGTGTAAGACTAGAGAGGAGGCAGCTAGCCATCACCACCCACCGCCAACTCTTGGGCTACTCTTTTACCAACGAGAAGTGGGATTGACCTTTACATTATAACACCCCCACGGCTGGGAGGGCGAGCATATTTGGCGCGACTCGGGCGCGAATCCGCGACCCTCAGATTACGAAGCGCACGCCTTAACGCGCTAGGCCATGCCAGGCGTTAATGAAGGTATACCAGTAATGTAGTGTTAGTGAAAGTTGTTGAAATGGTAAAGTAACATGTAGCAACGATATAAGTGAAAGTAATATCTATCATGTAAAACATTAAGTGATAATTATTCACTTGAAGTCAGAATAATATCTGATATAGAAATAAGTTTAATAATGGTTTTGATGCTGATGTATGTTGCTTTGTTTCTTAATTCAACTAAGTTTTCCGACTGTCTTCTTCTTGAAAAGTACTTCATCTGAACACATCTTCATAATCCACGTACATGATTATTTTTCATGACCATCTTTCCCAAATGTGACAAAGTCTTGGCGACATCAAACTACATACTAAATATCAAATAATGTTGAAATGTAGCTTTGATGCAAGTATTATGAAGATTTAAAAGCTTGTTTGTTAATTTTTTTAAACAAGCCTGCCTCATAAAAGTAGAACTACATGGAATCATATATTTATGTGACATTGTTTAAATGTGTCATTATATCTGTGATGTGGCATTACAAATAAAACATACAGATTAGTTATGATGATAAGTATTTTGTATTAGGAAGGCCAAATAATTTTACATTGGAACCTACAAACAGAAAGACCAATATATAAGTTTATCTTTAGTTATTTATGTATGCACAAGATTACAGACACAAAATTTGAATACAGTGTCTATGGGTGTGAAACAAAAGGCTGTTGAAGGTTCGTTGGGAATTTATGAAAACTTAACACTTTCATACACGTTAAATGTTTTTTTTCCGATAGATACCTCTTCTCATATGATAGCTCAGTGATGCTCTCCATATAAAAAAATGTTTTTGCTCGCCCTAATCTCGAACTCCCACTTACCCCATGTTTCATCTGAGCCAATACTCCAGTTCTCCACCAACAGAAGGGTGACTAATTTTTCTGTCGCAGCTGAATCCAAGAAAAGAAGTACCAGAAATGGAGAGGAAGGGTGGGAAGTGTGAGTCG
Organism: Tachypleus tridentatus; assembly: GCF_004210375.1. Taxonomy (NCBI): domain Eukaryota; kingdom Metazoa; phylum Arthropoda; class Merostomata; order Xiphosura; family Limulidae; genus Tachypleus; species Tachypleus tridentatus. Next base: position 18,093,098 of record NW_027467782.1, on the reverse strand, counting down.
AGGTATAAGTGTAAGAAAATATTACGATATCTTACCTAAACTCACGTTGATTTGGTTGAGGAAACAGTGAGTAATTTATTCAGATGAGCAACCTTCGGAAAGTTTCCAAATTCATCTGTATGAAGTGTGATATCTCTAGCTAGAGGAACACACGTGGGGGAACGCTCGTGAACCAGGTACAGTCTTCGCCGATGTTGAAAGTATGTATCAGTAAACTGGGTGTTGAAAGGATGATGATATCCTTAATTGTAGATATGATGGCTGGACCACCGTTCCCATGGTAGGGTATGATATCCCAGCCAGTAAAATGCATCTAGATTAGTCTGTCTCCTTTCCTTACCAGACCTTCTGGGATCACTATGTTGGAGAAGATATGACGGGGAGTTCTTAAGCAACTAATAGTATTTAGTTGGTCCAATATCTTTCTAAAACCAGTTCTTCAACGAAGTAACCAGCATGATATTGTAAAATGGAGAGTACCCACCAGTTTTAACGTTCTCT
>NW_027467782.1:17963035-18092097 GCF_004210375.1 Tachypleus tridentatus | reverse complement strand
TTTGTTAATATTAGTAAGAATAAGTTAATGGAATGTTGTTTGGTTCATTGATGATATCCAGCAGTCACTAAAGCAACAAAATCTTTTTTTTTAGAAGCAAGGTTTAACTGGAAAAGGCTGGAATGAAGTGGAGATGTTTCTTCAACAGTGTTTGCCTGCTGATTTGAAGATAATCTTTTGAACTATTATCATATGTCATCACAGTGCTTGACCTATGCTAATAAGTTCAAAATGTTACCTATAACTTAAAAGGCAAATATAGCTCATAAAATGATAAATCCAGCCAACTGAAATGTCAAATTTTATGTTAATAATTAAGTTCCAATCAGAGAAAGTTACTGACTTTGAGCTAAACAAAAAGTTATTCTGGTAAGGATATAGCTTAAATGCTTAAAACAACCAAAACTAATTGCACATACCTGCTATTAAGCAAACCATTTCCAAATTTATTACTCTAACATAAAAAAAGTCATTTTTGCAGCATGATCTGCTGCTAGGCTTTAATAGCTTGAACCTGTTACTATGTAAATTAAAGCTTATACCTACAGTCGTTTCATTCCATCTTTAAACAGATTACCATAACATCATTAAACCTATAATAATTTTAATTACATAAATCATGCTCTACATATATCTAATCCTCCTATGTCCTTGTGGAAACAAGTCCACAATTTGAGTCTTTTTTTTTTTTTTTGATAGGTTTTTCCTCCCTTTTCTTAGAAGACCAAAGTTTTAAGTGAAGTGTCAACAGAGCTTTAACCCTTTTGCTGTTAAATTTATAACTACTGCTCATTTTGTTTGTTTTTATGCCACTTCACAAGGAAATTACAGAGATTTGGATCTTGTATCACTGGGTTCCTAGGACACCAAATTTTACCATTATGGCTTTTTTTATTTTTTATATTGTGTATTCTGCTGCTGAAAATTAGATTTGTAAGAAGATGTGCAAATTCTTGGAAATTCAGAACTGCAGGTATTTGGCATGTACCAGTCAATGAAAAATGTGTATCAGATCAAAACTATATATATTTAATTCACAAATCATTAGTAATTCTCATGGTAACAAACATTTAAGTTAATGCAAAACTATTATTACTTTTACCTACAGTTTGATTTTAAACTCTAGGAAGGATATACAAGTTGATAAGAAATACAAAAGTTTTAAACTGTTAACTATGCACATTAAATGTCACTTTAGTTACATGGTAGAAATAAGGTAAACTTCTTTTATTAGTTTCTTAGGTTCACATGAAAACTTGGATGCAAAATATGGTATAATTTATTCCCAACAACATATATCTGCCAACAGAATTATAATAATTGTACTTGCTGTTAAAAATTACATTCTAGTTTTTTGTGGAATGCAGAAAGAATGTGTAGATTTTTTATTTTGGTCCTTGGGCAGGTGTTTTGTTTTTTCTTCAAATTATAAACTCCTTCATTAAGGCATATCTCTAGAAATCATATCTGGCATTAGCACACAGGTAAGAAACTTATCTTTGGAAGAATAAAGCTAAATATTTTAGGGTGATTAAATTGTTTGTTTGTATGTACAGTACTCTACAATTTGTAAATTATGTTTACATGCATACTACAATATAAGATAATATAATAGTATGAGTACATGGGCATTGTTATTATTACTGATTAAAATTTTTACAAGAACAGTATCTTTTATTTTTATTGTAATTATCCAGAACAAGTATCATTTATATATTGGAAACACCAAAAAGCAGTACATAATTGTGGTAATTTTCAAGAACTAACTTTTTTCCTCTTGTAATTATCAAAAAACCAGTACCTTTCTTTCTGTTTGAGATATCAAAAACTAGTGCATAACCTTCTGTTGGAACTGTCAAGATCCTTTCTTTCTTTTAGAGTTATTTGAAAGTGGTGAAAGGCATTTTCTCATGAGTAAGCCAGATCAGAAACCCTCAGATCATATTAAAACTCTGAAGTTCTATCTACAGAGCTATACGTACAGGAGTTTTTTAGCCCAAGCCGATAACTCTATACCTTACTTATTATACCATATTTAAATACTAATGTAAAGCTACTTTGTGTTCAATAATCATGATAAATTAATCACCACTCTACTTCCCTTTTCATGATATATCAAAAAAAGGAAGATATCTTCATGTTTGGAGGTGACATTTGCAACATTTTAAATTACCAAGTATTTTTGTGTACAGATTTTAAATGCTCTAAGTAAGACTGCATGCTTGTGGGGATTGATTTGGTTGAGGGTGGTTATATTTCAAACACTAACCATCTTTATGGACACAACCTTTTTCTTTTTTTCCTGTGTAAATTAATTTATTTTTATTAATGTTAAGCTGTACAGAAAAGTTTACAGTGGTAGCCTGGTGACTATATAGTTGTTGCAATATATTATGTGGAGATGTTTTATTTCTTTAACATTCCTGTGTTAATACAAATTATAACTCAACATTTTTAATAAGCAGTCTTTGAAAAGTACAGTTGGCTAGTGGAATGTCTCTTCTGCTGGTAGATTTCTCTAGCACTAGCTCAGCTAACCACTTCCTGGAAAAGTTAAAATAAACCCCTGCTTAAAAGTTAAACATTTAAAGAAAACAGGAAAGAGTATGGTCAAGACAGATGTTTTTTGTTTTTTTTAAAAAGACAATTGGTTTATGGAATGAGTTGCTATGAGTAGTAGTATTTGTTAGCACTTTACATATAAATACATATAATTTAAGGGCAACATATGACTTGTTGGTTCATCTCGGCCATCAGATCCACTAAACTCTAAGATAAAAGTAACACACTCAAAGCTCGTCTTTATCACTTTTCAAACCTTCCCTTAAACACCTGTAAATTAACTGCATTTACATCTGAAGGCAACTCCCTTTTAAAGGCCAACAACCCTGTTAGAAGAATAAAACTATTAGCTGAACATCACTCCTATTTTGCCAAAGTATGTTTTAAATTCCCTGGTCTCACCATTTTAATCATCAAATATGGAAAAAGATGATGCATCAACACTTCTGTTTACAATCTTGAACACTCGAATCAGATCTCCTCTAAATTCTTTCCTCAAAAAAAACTTTCAGTGATTTTAACCTGTCCTCATTGGACAACAGTTTCATCCAAGGTATCATCATACTAGTCCTTCTTTGAACCTTTTCCAGTAATTCAGTGTTCTCTCTATATTAAGGAACTTTAAACTAAACATTACTCCAGATGTGATCTCACTTATGACCTGCACAATGGCATTATAACCTCTTTTGGCATGTATTCAATATTTCTGTAGGTAAAGCATGATATCCTATTTTCCGTATCACTAGCGACAGTATACTACTTGGATTGCTTGAGAGACTGGTCAATCTAAACATCAAGATCTTTTCTGCTGCAACACAGTTGAGGCTATTTCTATCAAAATTATATATACTGATAATTCAGATTGTCAAAGCTCAAATACATTCCCTTGCATTTATTATATTTAAAAGCCACCTGCCTTCTATTCACTCAACTTATCAAATAAACCAAATCATTTTCTAAAGCAACAACATATTCTTCTTATAGCCAGCAGCACACCTTATTGAAGCTAAACACCACTTTGATCAGTATTCTTCTTATAACCAGTAGCACACCTTATTGAAGCTAAACATCACTTTGATCAAGGAAAAAAAAATTAAAAAAAGCAAATTCTTGCATATCTTTGAAGAAAAGTAAAAAAATATTAATAGCCTGGAAGTTTTAGAAATATATATAGAAGTATCAAAAACAACTCCAGAAAAAGTTATAAATGACCGAACCAACTTAAGCTCCTCACCACTTGTTTCAAGGTGAATTTGAAGGCTATTTCCTGTTCTTTGGTTAAAATATATAAACCTGTTTACAAACCTTTTCAGTCTAAACCTGATGGTGAAACCATGGTCATTAATGAATAGAGTACTTGTGAAACATAGTTTTTTTCTCCTCCATTCTTTAAGGCAGGGGGGCCCAGCATGCCAGGTGGTTAAAACACTTGACTCGTAATCTGAGGGTCATGGGTTTGAATCCACGTCACACCAAACATGCTCGCCCTTTCAGCCATGGGGCATTATAAGTAACAGTCAATCTCACTATTTGTTGATAAAAGAGTAGTCTAAGAATTGGCAGTGGGTGGTGATGACTAGTTGCCTTTCCTCTAGTCTTATACTGCAAAATTAGGGATGGTAGCACAAATAGCCCTTATGTAGCTTTGTGTGAAATTCAAAACAAACCTTTAAGGCCGTATATTCCCTTAATAAACCATGCTGATTTTCTTCAACAAAATTGTAAACTCTATTAAATGACTTTGCAAGTAATCTCTTATCAAATTTGAAACAAATGTTCCTACTACTGATATAAGAATAATAGGTCTTTAATTACAAGGACAGTATTCACTTCTTTTGAAAAGAGGAGTAATATTAGCTAACTTCTAATCTTTTGACACCTGCCTACTTTATGAGGAGTTAGAAAATAAAATAGTTCCACATGGTTTGCATAACCAATCCTTAAGCTCCTTCAACACCCTTAGGCAAATATTATTTGGCTCAGGTGATTTATTCTTTAAACTTCTCAATTTGTTGTGTTTTATTTTTCACAACCTCAGAATTAATGTGATCATCTTGTTCATTTTTGTTTTCATCTAAAAGTTGTTCAGGACAAGGAACACTGCTTAAATCTTCATCAATGAAATTTAAAGAAAAAATAGAATCCAGGAACATAGCCATCCCATAACCATCGTTATCTTTCTGGTATTAGCCCTATTCTTATTTTGACATTTTGTTTATCTTTAATGTATTTAAAGAAATCTATGCTATTAATTTTCAAGTTTTCACCCAACCTTTCTTTCCATAGTTTTTTTTATTAACTTTCCATTTGACAACAACTCTCTTGATCTTTTTTTAATTCTCTGAATCTCCCATTGTTCCATTAAATTTAAGTTTCTTATTTTATCTTTTATAAAATTTACAAGTCATTCTGATTTGTTGATTTTAGCTCCATTTTTTTATGAGAACATTCATATATTGAATATTTAATAATTTTTTTAATTATTAAATTAGCATCTCCAATTAATTTATTTTTCCCCTATTCATAGCAGACAACTTTTGTCTAATCCCTTCAGAGTGTTTGAGAGAGCAGTTGATGCCCAATAGTGTGTAAGGCTTTGAAGGGTCAAGTGGTCTGTTTTTGTTTGTACATTATGTACTTAAACATACTGGATTTTATGTCATGAAGGGACCTTTAACACCAAAAAATAGCAATGTGCATCAGAACTGCCATTCCTGTTACTACTGAAAAACTAAGATTAATAGGCACAAACAAATATTTTCATTTCTCAACCAGATATTATTTTGCAGAATAATAGTATTAATTTGAATTTAAATAGTCATTCTGGTAGTACAGGAATCATGATGTACAAGACATCTGTGAAAGTTGAGCTGCTTTACTAGTCCAGTCAACAAATAGCTAGAGATTAGCAGTACTTAAGTTATAAGGGGAATTTCTCTTGTAAGCTAAAAGAATAAATGTGAAAATGTGTGATGATGAGAAACCCACTTGAAATAAAAATGTATCTCAGGATGGCTGGTATGGGTATTAACACTTTAAAATAAAGTACAGAACGGCATTTTTGTTAACCTAAAGATGACCTAGGAAAATTGAAACATTGTTCTGTACTTTATTTTAATTACAGTTTTAATATCCATATCAGCTGTCTTGAGAATACTGTTTTCTGTGTTTACTATTAATTTTTGTGTTGTGTAATAATTTCCAGTAACACTTTGTTTTTACAGTTTATTGTAAATGTTTGATAGTCATCAGTTTCCAATAACAGTTTTGTATGATAATAACTAATTTTCCATTAGTATGTTTTCCTGGTGTAATATATTAAAATTTATCAGTCATAAGCACAATCTAAGTCATGCAGCCATTTTATAGAATAGGAATGGAAAAACAGTTGATTAATTCAGCAACCTACTGCTATGTAACATTTCTTTTGTGCTACACTTGGGCAAAATTCATGGTATGGTAAATATAAAAAACAACAACTTGCAGATGTTTATGTACCTAAACAATCAAGGCACACCATTTTCCAATTTATTTGAAATTGTCAGTTCTGAGAGAAATTTATGTTTGGACTGTCTAGCTTTTGAGTTAGCTCAGTCATTGAAATAATTTATTGTTTGCGTTTTTATCTGAAATAAGAAATGAAACAAGAATAATGAGGAGTCTGTAACATCATATGTTGAGAAACCTTTGTTACCATTATACTATAGATCAGATTCCATTTTCGAAGGTAATTTTCCATATAAACCTTAATAAAAGATTCTCTTTCTCTTTGTTTTTCTTATGTCAACTTAATCAGAAATTTTTCTGATCTTTTCAAAACCTCTTTCTCTTGTAGCTGAAATTTAAATAATGTGTATTTGAAGTATCAGGAATGTCTACAATATCCACAATGTTGAAAAACTTTCACTTCCTATTAATGTTCTCTATTAATCTTTAATAGCTTTTAAACTTTACGTCTACATGTAATGTATATGCAAAATACTAGACAATTAAACATCTAGGTAAAACACCCCCTTGTTCCAAATAAAAGTTAAAATCTCTGTTTTTTGTTATTAATTTACTCAAAAAGATAAACATTTTTAAAATTTATTTATAAAAACTATTCATTGTGCACAGTGCTAAAACGTTGTTAATAGTGATTAGCTACCTTTTGAAATATCACATTGAGGTATTTGTAAATGTATAGTATTAAGGCATTTATATATGTAGAATAGATTTCAGTTCTGCGTGCGTTATAAAAGTTAAATTCTTGTGTTTGTAAATCAGTCATTCACAAAATACAAAATGAACTGATTTTTCGTTGAAAAGTTATTCCATTATGAAAGATATAGTTTAATTTTGAGACATTTTCGTGTTTGTATTTACAAAAAAAAGTTTGAATATAATGTCGTTTCATAAATTGATATCCTGTAATAAACTGTTATTTTGTGTAACGAATAGTGAATTGAAAGTATTTAATATACTAGTTTTGAAATGTGTGTTTATCGGATAAAAAGGTTATTGCACGTGACCGTGGAAGTGTCCCACATGGTCGATGTTTGAAAATATTCCATGACGTCATTTAGGAATTGCGAATTTTCCGTGAGCTGTACTATGTTGTGAGGTAGAAATAATTTAAATATATTGTAGATAGTGAAAATATATTTAAAAAGCCCTGAAACAAAGTAAAGCAATGTACAATATAGCAATAGAAAAATATCACGAGTGGGTAAATGCTGAAATTACATATGCATTGCGTATACAGTTAATTTTCACTTGGGAGCAAAGAACTTTATTTAATCTATAGTACCCTGTGATGAAAGCATGCATGCGACTTTATGATAGGCACTACATGATGTATCCACGTGTCGACAGTACATATATTTATTTATTCAGACTTAATTTTTTTTGCTGAGCATACTGTTGTATTGTATCGTGGCTATATATTTTTTCATGGAAATATTTAGGTAGTAAATAATTATCTTAAGACGTAAGGTCATTAAAATGTCTTAGTTGAAGTCGTTCGTTTATTCATTGTGTATATATACTGTTATGCGTGTTCAAAATACTTTATTAATTTGGTGAAATGCCACGCGTTATCATTATTTCATGTTAATGTTTTGGTATAGTAGACGTAAAAAAACAGCATCGTTAATAAAGTATACATACTAAGTATAGATAACTAAGAAACTCGCGAAGTCTGACTTACTACAATCTTAAAATCACCCTAAAACACACACGTCTAACAGTTTAATCTGTCGCAATGTCACTCGTTTTTGGTTATATTTAACGTTCCAGGTATCTCATGACTGACTTGTGAAACTCAGTCAAAATCGGTTTAATAGTAATATTTTATAGAAAAACATAACGTACACAATGATACGTTTTGTTCAGTTTTGTGTAAAGCTGCCCAAGGGCTATCTATGCTAGCCGCCCCTAATTTAGCAGTGATAAGACTAGAGGGAAAGTAGCTAGTCCGCACAACACCCCAAAAGCTCTTGGCCTACATTTTTTTTTTTTTTTTTTAATTTTCGACTCGCATGTTAAGAATTAAGAGCGCTAACCACCTGACCATGCCAGATCGTATACAACGGTATGAACAACATGCAAATTGTACAACAGTATGAACAACACACCAAAATAATGAATGGAAAAGCTGAGGTTGTCCTAGTTATTAGCGTGCGCGAACTATTTGTTAGGATTCCTGGTTTACAATCCAATTCTAACGAACATATTCCACATTCTATGATAATGGAGAATACTATCTGACGATCATACAAGAGTCCGATATTTGGCGTTGACGCACAAGTACTAAACGTCCATAACTTGGAGAATTTTGTCCATACTGTGATGATGAATGTTCGTTATTTAAGCATTGACCTTTAAGTCCATCAATTACGAAGGATAAAGACACATGATTTCACGTGTCCACCAATGAGAGTAGTGACCTCGGATAACCTTTCCCTTCTCGTCTTTTGTGTTCTGTGCCCAAGAAATCTGAGAACTCGAGAGATGTACTTGGATATCACAGTTGAAGGAGCACAGAGTGACCTTACAGTTGTAAATCTGAACGCATTATAAATTTAAAATGCAGTGCTCACTTCAGTATAGTAGAGCCTGCTTAACAATATTAGAAGAAAGACTATCGAAAGTGCCCATCACATGGTGCATCTTGAGTTGAATATAAACAAAGAATATATATATAATTTATGTAATTTAAAAGAAGATCATGTCTCTTGACCGTCAATCTGTACGAGTTCGATGTGACAGAAGGTGCACGTGCAACAGGGCTTGTCACACACAGCATGTCTCCCTTCTCTCTCCCTAATCATAAGTGTTAATCACCACATTTCACTTGTGTTAAATAGTTTACGGTTGATTAAAGATCGACTTGTGTAAATAACAAAACACATCGATAAACACGTAAAAATAATTGATATATTGATCAACATCGTATAAATATCATATGACGTATTGATAAACGCTATTGTATGAAAATACGTAAAGTATTAATAAATACTTGTATGAGTAGTAAAAATAAATAAACAATTTTAAAAGAAATTAGGAACCATTGGGTATTTTGGATGGCATTATGATCTATATAGTTAAATGAAGCAGTCTAAATCACGATACCATCCAAAGTATAGACTGAAAATCGTTTTAAAATATATCCAAGTCGTATCACTTTACTTATTACTGTACTTTTTATTATGACACTTAATTTGTTTTGAATAGTTTTTACAGAAATTTTAACAATAACCAATGATACCTATTTTCCGTTAAAGTTTTAATTTTTTCCCTATATATTTCAGTTTTTATGTCTATGCAATGAACACGATACATATAAACTTTCAGAATAGCCATATCCACGATAGCTATAACTTTTACAATAATTAAAAATCACAATCAGAACTACATAAAATTTAATACTTACTTTGATCAGTAGATAAGTGTATAAAACTGTCACAGTAGGGATTGAGGTTTATAAATTTTGATTATTATTTCCTTACTTTTGTAGCACGATCTCTACTGAATCTTAATATATATATATTTATAATATTCTTGCTTGCTTTCTTTTCATGTTCCAGGTGGGTTAAGGCGTTCGACTCGTATTCCGAGAGACGCGTGTTCGAATCCCTGTTGCGCTAAACCAGCTCCCCCTTTCCCCCATGGGGTCGTTATAATGTGACGGTCAATCCCACTATTCGTTGCTAAAAGAGTAGCTCAAGAGTTAGCGATGGGTGGTGATGACGAGCTGCCTTCCCTTTAATCTTACACTGCTAAATTAGGGACGGCTAGCACAGATAGCCCTCATGTAGCTTTGCGCAAATTAAAAAACAAAACAAAATCTTTTTTATGTTATTCTTATATAAAGTATATACTTTACCTATAGAAATTGTATTTATCCACCAGTTTGTAGCACCATCTGTTGGTTTAAATCGGGTTGAAAAGATATTTATGTATGTCTATGATATGTTTACTATTAATAAAAACTCTGTATATATTTATAGGTATATTAAAAGTAGATACCCACAGACCAGTCAAGTAAGCTAGATAAATCTTGTAACAATAGTCCAATCCCTCTGCCCCCAGTGGCTCAGCGGTATGTCTGCGGATTTAAACGCTAAAAACCGGACTTCGATACCCGTGGTAGGCAGAGCACAGGTAGCCCATTGTGTAGCTTTGTGCTTAATTCAAAACAAGAACAAAAACAATCAAGCCCTGTAGGGGCGAGTTTCGTTGACATGATCGGGTAGGAAGTAGACGAAACATTGATGTACCGTAAACCTTAGCGACCTTTTATCTTATTATTAGTATATATATATGACAGGTTTTCACTTAGGAATTCAATAGGATGGTTTTCGGCGCATGAATTATTTGAAAACCTTGTCAGTCCCTTCTATTACTGTACTTAATAATAAATAAATGTACTGCAAAACTCTTAAAAAAATAAATATTGTTAAACACTTTCATGAATCATCTTACTATAACGGTAGTAGCGCGTATATCAGTATCTATGTATATAACCAAAACTCATGCGCTATATATTGAACCACACCACAAACAAAAATTCATACATTTGAAACTTTGGGTATTCAGAACTTAGACAATTAGAAAAATAACTGTAGTATGTGTAACAACCATTTCTGTATAATATAACACAGTTTTAAATAAAAAGTACTCGCTTTACTATGAAAACAGGAATGGAATGGACAGGTGGTTAAGGCACTAGACTCATAATCTGAAGGTTACGGGTTCGGATCCCCGTCACACCAACCGTGCTTGCTATTTCAGCCGTGAGGTCGTTATAACGTTACCGTCAATCTCTATTCGTTGGTAAAAGAGTAGTCCAAGAGTTGGCGGTGGGTAGTGATGGCTACTGCCTTCCCTTTAGTCTTACACTGCTAAATTAGGGATAATTAACGCACATAGCTCTCGTGTAGTTTTGCTCTAAATTAAAAAATAAACGCAACTTTTTCTCGGACTGCACGTGAATATTTGACTATATGTTTATTGATACAATTTTTAAATGTAGTACTGAGACTTCATAGTTCGTATAAAATATCTTTCACTAAACGGTATCACTTTTCATATATAAGAGCATTACAGTTTATATTAGTAAAATATATAAAAATATTAAGTTTTGTACATTGAATCTTTTTAATGAAGTTACGTATCACTAAAGAAACAATCCGAAAACGACTCTTCCCTTGTATAACTTTTGCTTTTATGTTAAGTGGTCTTTGGTTTGAATTGCCTCGAAGTGCGGCGCTGCATATTGTATTAAAAAGAAATATATATATTTGGTAACATATTTTCTTCCCTTTATATATATTTTTGCATAAGTATCATGGTAGCTAAGGTTTATCTAAGCAGTCTCGCGTTATAAAGCACGTGATGGTATTTTACTTTAACGTGTTGTTGTAAAACAAGTTTTTCTTAGAATTTGTTTGTTTGTGTTTTGAATTTCGCGCAAAGCTACACAAGGTTATCTACGCTAGCCGTCCCTAATTTAGCAGTGTAAGACTACAGGCAAAGCAGCTGGTCATCACAACACAAACCACCGCCAATTTTGACCCTCACATTATAACGCCCCCACGTCTGAAAGGACGATCATATTTGGTGTAACGGGATTCAAACCTCGACCCTCGGATTACGGGTCGAGTGCCTTACTCACCTGGCCATGTCGGGTCAGTTTTCTTAGAAGGCTGTATTGTTGCAAAGTTGTTAAGAGATCGAAAAAATTACAATAGCCTAAGCAGCTGCCACGTAAAAGCTGGTTTGCTGTATAATATCTATATAAATGTAATAGTACTGTGCTATATGTCCATATACTTACTTCGCAGGGTGTTGATGGATCTTCAAAATTAATATGGAGGCTTATTAGGTCCATACGGAGGAATAAGTTTTCAGTTTTGCGGTTTTTACCACTACTTCGTCCTCTGTAGATGGATCTTTACCAATTTTGGTAAAAGGGTTCCTTGGGTCTATGGGAAGATATTTATAAACTTCCAGTTTTGCGGTTTTTGTAAGGCTTTTTTTGCGTTTTTTACCACTACCTCGCCCCCTGTTTACGAATATTTACTAAGTCTGGCAAGAAGGCTTGTTAGGTTCATACAGAAATACAATGTAATATGCAGTATCACCTTTATGTTTTGCAGTTTTTATGGGCGTTTTTGCAGTTTTTACAATCGCATTTTAGGAAAACAACTTTGCATGTTGCAATATAACTTTTCATTTATCATGAATTTACATAATTTCTACCCAGAAAAGGGGTACTTTAGCGAGGCTAATAATAAATTAAGCACAATGTCATAATATTGGTCACACACCTAAACCATTTTGGACTACTATATAATGAATTATACAGACCTCAAGTTTTATATAACTCGAGCTTTGTGTATAAGGAGTGGTTTAGTTTTAATTTTCTGAATGCTCAGAGAGATATTTCAATATTGTATTTACTTAGTGACAAAGGAAAAGACTACCACCAAATCACCACAGTTTAACTTCTATAATAAATAGTAGGCTTATCACAAAATAACGTTGAATTTCATATGTAGACGCCTTTTCGACACCCGCAGAAGCGAAGGAAACTTATTTGAAACGATTTTAATTCAGCTCTTAAAAAGTTACAAATTTAATTCTTTATATGTGGAGTCAAAAGGGGTTTGGCGTTTTCGGTACTGGATCCAAGGATTTACATGATAATTAGCACAAGTATTAGGGAGGAAAAAACTATTACTAAATGTAAGAGCTATGTAGGGCTGCCTGGTGAACTTGAAAAATGTGATCAAAGAAGATAGGGTGAGAATGGACTCATCACTTGATCCGCTTAGTATTTATATTGCAGACTCGGCAGTCTTGGCTTTACATGGAAAATAAAATCCTTATATTACTGGCTTCTCCGTTTCACCTATCGAAAGCTTAGTGTTTTAATTTTTGTCATCATTATACTTTCCCTATAGTTAATTTAAGAACACTATTTCTATTTTTTAATACAGTAACATTTCCAATTTCCAAGTCTTGATTCTGTTTCTTTTACAGTGAGGTCGTCAGTAATATAGGAATTTTATCCTCCATGCTAAGTAGAGACAGCCTTATTATTTAGCAATACAGTATACCCTCACCTGTTCGCGGCCCCGCATATTCGCGGGTTAGGCTCTTAACCCTATCGCATCGTATGCCGTTATACCGGGCTAGCGTCGTAACGTCATAAAAACGAATGCTCGGTAAACCGGGTTTTTGTAGGTCATAGAGACTAAAAGCGCTTTTCGAGGGTATGTCTGTATTTACTCTCTCAAGCAGTTTTATCGATTGACGTCTTTATCGAACAATTATTACTGAACTGTACTGTATTATTATTACCTGAACTGTGCGTACTGTATTTATCTGTCTAAGTTTGCCTTTAAATTTGTTCCACTTTCTGTCAATTCTAATACATGTGTTGTACGCATAGAAAATGACTTTACGGTACAGTAATACAGTATGGGTAACTATACTATGCGGTGTTACTGTCCTCCTGTACTTACGTTTCTTTTTTGATTAAAATATTGTTGCAGTACAAAATTAAAATGTGTTTACATTATCATTACTACATTAGTGAAATACGTGACTGTATGCAATATTACTACATTATTACTGTATTAATGAGTAAGAGTGTCTTTAGAAAGTGTCTGGGAAGCATTTAGTACCGTATATAATCTCATACATAGAAGTTTTAAAACTGCATCCAATATTCGCGGTTTTTCGCTATTCGCGGGGGGTAAAGAACGTAACCCCCACGAATAGCGAGGGAATACTGTAAATGTTTTTCCTAACACGTGTTTACTTTTTATAAGATGGTATACATTGGTTACTTGCATTCTTAAGCTTTATAAATTTTGCATAGAATAATACTAAAACAGCCAGTTAAAGATCGTGAAAACTATTTTTCTCTATCGGATGATGATTAAATTATAGTTTCTTTTAGAAGTAGTTAAGCGCTAGGCCTTATAAAGAAAGATGATAATGCTACGAAAACAAGAAATCTCATTTATGGCTGTTCGTTGGTTTCCAACTCTGGGATGATGTGGATAGCTGAAAAGCGGCATGTACACCGAAGATAGAGCCACTGTATCAGTGATTTCCAACCTTTTTTTATACCCCGCACCCCTAAAAAATTTTAATATGTTGTCGCACCTCTCACAGTAATTATTTATTTAAGAATGAAGGTGAAGATGGCCAAAACAAATGTTATCTCTCAACCCCTGGAACGCTATCTCACACCCCTGGTTGGGAACCACTGCACTATACCATGTGGCTCTTCGTGCTTAACTTCTGATGACCTATAGAGAAATAATCTAGATTTCTTGTATTGCTTTAATACGGGCTTTATCTCCATTTCTACATAGTGTTAGTACACTTAGACGCTTAAGGGACTGCGCAAATTGAGTCCCCCTCCCCAGTGACAGAGGTGTGTCTGCAGACCCATATCGCTTCAAACCGGATTTCGGTACCCGTGGTGGGCAAAGTAGAGATAGTCAATTGTGAAGCTTTGTGCTTTTTTTGAGACAAACAAACAAATTATCTGCGTTTAGGTTTTCGTTGGGTTTGTATAGAGGGATCTCTGGTTGTACTGCATGTATTTGCTTGCAGATTGAGTGTACTGTAACTGATAGTGCCAAGGAAGGAATACAGAGTTTTCTGTTGAATTATCTCTCGTATTTTCTATGAATAATGGTTGCTGCACTTAATTATATTTGAGCCCGTTTTTAGGGTAGGAGCAAATAACACTTGGCCTGTAGTACAGATCAGGAGTTTTTTAAACTGGTCAATGAAACTCTCTCGAAGTCCATCTTAGTTATATGACGAGTTCCTCTTGTCAGTGGGTAATAACTTATATAAAACTTCTTGTTTATTGTTTGTAAATCCTTTATCAACTTCCACTAGACGTAGTGAATATAAATTTGTTTAATATGGTTTGTCTGTTATGCTGGTTTCCACAGATTAGTTTCAAATTTGATTTTTATTTGAACAGTGGGTTGAATTTACTGTTACCCTTTTCAAACAGTTTGGGAATTTCGGTTGTAACTTCAGTTCTTTGAAAAATAATTGAGATATTAAATCCCATCTTCGTTATACATGTTTTGAAAGTTAAAATAGAGATTATAATATGTTTTTTTCGAACTTGTGGAATTCGTTTTGCAAACTTCTCCTTTTTGTTTTTTTTTAAGGCTAGTTTACGTAGTGTGGCGTCATCTAGCGAGGAACATACTAAATTTATTGACAACGTCGAAGATACCTCGGCCACTGAAGGTTAGTTTTGTTTTTTCACGTACGTATTTTAAAGTTATGAATAAAATACCAAAATAACGCTGTGGCTAAGTTTTATAATATAATTTAAATAGCAAGTTCTATAATTGAGTATTTACTCTAATGCTTTAATTCAACTGTTTGAACTTTTGCTTTATATGTTAGTTACTTATACCGTGTGAAGACTTGAAGCCTTTAGTTAAAGAGAATAAAGTATTAAAACATATAGTTTCTATACTGTTTTATTTAAAAATCGATATTTTAATTTATAGTAATCATAATATAGCTTTTCTACTAATTGATAAAAGATGGCGCCATAGAGTATTAAGCGTGTGTTTTTCTTTGTACTATTGTCAGCATTTTAATCTGAAGTAAGTGTGCATCTTAATTTGTTTTCGTTTGTATTCTGAGCATTTTAAATAAAATAGTTTCATGTGTTCTTTCACTGCAATGCAGACTGAGGAAAAAAGAAATGAAGCATACCACGTAATTAATATATTTGATTTATAATCATATTTATAAATACCTCAAAACTCGTTCCTTAGAACGCTCAATTATTATTTGATTATATATTATTATATAATGGTTTATGATTAGATTTTAAACTACCTTATTTTTTACTAGTTGAATTAACATTTTATGGGATCTCTATGTACAATAATCAAGAAATAAATAATGGCTGATGTATATATAACATGTTAGGTAAGGGGTTTCAATTTAGACGTTTGCTGATGTATTATTAGGAAAGGGGTTGTTTCAGTTTAGACACTTAATTGAAGCTTCCCTAGTTTTGAATAAAAGTAAGCTATTTCCAAGACTGATCAGCTATTTTAAAATTTAAAGAAGTTTATAAGAAGTGAAATAATTCAATATTTTAAATACTTTTAATAATATTGTTCTTGTAACTTTAAACAAACATCTGTTTGTATATAGTGTTGTTATTTTATTTGTATTTGCTTTAATGGAGAAAATGTTTTTTAAGACCTTTTGAAATAACATGCATCTTTTTAATTTTATCTTCAGAACTGACTCTGTAAAATTTATTAAGATGAAGTTGATATTTTAAAATTAATCTGTACAAAAAATATAGCATAACCTGTCTTTCTAAACACATTCAATTAATCAAACAAAAAAACCTGAATTTTCATGTGCCTTTTCTCAAATTTCAATTGTTCATCTACATTTTTAGAATGTTTAAAGATTAACAATACTTCTGCACCTTTAATCTTATGATATAAATAACAAAGTAATTCTTAGGCATTCCATGTGTGATATTATATTTGTTAAATAATAAAGTGCACCTCATATAGATCAATAAACCTGACATAGCGCTGTAACTACATGGAAATTAACTTTGTTCAAATTGCATTGAAATGAAAGTTCTTGTAGGTTATCTGTTGAATTAAAAGTCGTGATTTATTTTATTACTTACCTAATTAAACATCAAAGGAGTAAGACTAGGTAATAAACCTCTGTGAAAGAACTCTACTGCAGGAGTTTTCTTTCAGAATATTTCCTTGAGATGGGGTTGACTAATGCATTGTGGGTAATTTGAGGGCTAAAGGTGAAGTATATGTTTAAATATTGTCTTGTAAACACCTAAGTTAAGTAGTACAGTTTTAAAGGTATATACCTTTCTCAAACCAAATATTATTGTTGAGAAATAAAAGCAACATATATTTGCCAAAATATATATATATATATATAAAATGTAGGTGGAAAGTTGAGTTTAGGGGAAAGTATTCCCCCAACACTTCAGGAAGAAATAAAATCCTGGTATTATATTACTCCTGATGGTTTATTTAATTTCATAATGAACAATTATGATTATTTGATAGTGTTTTATCCATGTAAAAATGAAGTAAAAGAAATATGAACAAAGTTTTGACAAGAATTTTCACCTCTTTTCAACATTCAAATGATATTAAAACCACCCATCTTGTGAATAATTTGACTGATTATATATGAACATTTAGTTCATAGGTTGTAAGTTACTTGTTTACTCAGAATAAATTTTGCTAAATAAAGAGTTGCTTATGCAAAACATAAAGATCTTTATTAGTTTCTTTAAAAGTTCTGTGCAAAACTTTTAAAAGATATTTTATGCTATGACTTGTAATGTTTTGAAGTATTTCAACTGTTTTATTAGGATAATTATGATTGTGAAAAAGGTTTTTTTTACTTCAAGTAGAAAATGTTTAAGGTAATTTAACCACTATATGTTAATAGCCTTTAGAATTGAATGTAAAACTCTTAACAAAAGCACAAATTCTTAGTTTGTTTTCTGTTTTGAGAAATATTGAAATGTAGCTGTGAGGAATGCCTACAAGGTTTCTCTGAGTTCTATATTTTAAAACATCCATTCATGTGTTAAGAAAACCAAGTAAAACCAACTGTTTTGAGGATGTTTTGTGATCGTCACTTAGAGGACTCTTCATTACATATACTTTCCTGTCTTTGTTGACATTATTTCTTCAGCCTTGTGTTGGGTTCTGCTTTAGAACATGTATGAATTGTGTACTGTGTTTTCTTTTATAACGTGTGAATTCTGTATTGGTATATTCTTTAGAACACCAGTTGTTAAAACAAATTCTCTCTGGGTATGTTTTACTAAGCAAATATTTTCTATGCATTTGAGAAGTGTGTGCTGCTTAGTAGGTGATGCAAATATATGATGTGATAAGAAATGCATTAGTAATTGTCATGCTGTATTTGTGGTTATATTAATTATTCACACACAGTCTTATGTGTATTCATTACTAATCTACTCGCTTTTTGTGTACCACACAAATGTTTTCCAGAACAAAGCTGTTTCTCTTGTACAGTCATTGTGTGTCTTCTTGATACTTAGCATCTGTGTTCTAAAGTTGTATATCCATCCAAATGATGACAGTTACAATACAGATCAAGATGATATTTTGCCTTCTATTTTATCATTCTGTAGTAATGTGAACCAGTATCATCAATGTAAAAACCAAGTTCAGGAATCACTTTGAAGTGGTATGCTGTTTATATGTGAAAATGGTTCACAATCATTTATGACAAGTGAGCTCTTCTGCTATAAGTCTTCCAAACAGTATATTCTGTATATTGAGCTCATTTTTTTTTAGTTTTTTCTTGTTTTTCTTGCTGAATGTTTTCATTATAGCGTAATGTATGTATTATAAAACCCTCTCCTTGAGAATACTGTGAGGTATAATAACTTTTCAGGATGAAATCTAAATTATGAGTAACAAAATTAGCGAATAACTTTATTAAATAATTTCATTCTCATTTATGGCTGTATTCAAACTTACGTATATTATACACCTGCTGTTACATTAGAAACCGGTGTTTCAAGCGCTACTTTTGGTAACACGAACATTGGTGGATTTTAATTCCGTATAATGTTTCTTACTTTTAAATCTGTTTAGTTTGACGCTTGTACATCGACTTTTCTTGTATGACTTACTTGTATCACACGAAAGCGCTACTGAAAATAAACGTGGCGTTTAAAGCTGCATTATTTTGTACACACTTTCAAGATTTCTGGGAATCAGCATATACGTTTTTAGTCGTATTTTCTTGCATTTCTATGTAAATAAAGCGGATGCAAACAATAAACACACAACCCATTCTTAAAGAACTTTATCACAACACTGTTCTGTTTTGTTACTCTTAACCTTGTAAGGTTTTCGTTATTCGACGTATCTTATAACAAAATATCTTCTGTTTTCCAAAATATGAGTATTATTAATTCATACAGTAGTCCTATTCTCTTATATTATCACAAAAAAAAAAAAACAACTCGTACATCAGCAGTTTGTGTCCCAGCATGGCCATGAGGGTTAAGGCATTCGACTCGTAATGCTAGGGTCGCAGGTTCGAATCCCCGTCGCACCAAATATGCTCGCCCTTTCAGCCTTTGGGGCGTTATAATGTGACGGTCAATCCCACTATTCGTTGGTAAAAGAGTAGCCCAAGTGTTGGCGGTGGGTGGTGATGACTAACTGCCTTCCCTGTAATCTTACACTGCTAAATTAGGGACAGCAAGCGCAGATAGTCTTTTGTAGCTTTGCGCGAAAGTAAAAAAACAACAACAAAAAACAAACATCAGGAGTTTGTATAATAATCCTGCGTTTACATTGTTAAAAGAAATCTCGTATGGCGGCAGCTCCTACAATAGTCCTGTTTTCTTGTGTTGTTACAAAAACCTATCGCATGAGATAGACTCCTGAACACAGTTATGACTTATTGTAAGTTAGAGCTTTTACAGTAAAGAAGAGTAAATAAAAAATCATCCTCAAGCACACAGGTGATCGGAACGTCGTGACTGTTTTAAAACACAATATTCTTCCTAAGTGTAAAAGTTGTAACTTCTGATAAAATCATGACGTATCTTGTACGTGCACAAATATTTAATGTTTATAGTTGGAAAAATATGAGCGTGAAGTTATGTACATAACGCTGTTTTCTGCAGGCAACACATCTGCAGATGTTTACTGTTATTTTAATGTAAATTATGTAGTAAGTATGGGTACTGTATTCGTTTAGTCAGTGACAGCAGTGCTTAATGTTGCCTGTTTTAAAGCTTAGAGGCCACTCAGTACTGCTAAAGGTATTGTGAACATTTCGTAAAATGAATTATACGCTGTAATTTCTTTAACAGTGGATGTATACTTGTCATTCCTTCAATAGCGGAAGTTTTTCCTTATTGCTATAGTGAGTGATTACTAGCGCTTCAAATATTAGCAGTACTATCTGGTTGTGGATTTGGTCGGTTCACGTCAAAACGTTTTGGTACACATTGTTAACGTGACAGTAACCAAGATAGCAATAATGGCTCGGAGGAAACCTCATCTCATCTGTTATGGGAGAACGAACTGAATAAAATGGGTCACGTGTGCATCTCCCGATCCAGGACAAACACACAGAACATCTGAAGTGTTTTGACGTGCGCGAGTTAATTACACAGCATGGCTGGGAAAACCGACATGTGGCTGTTTGCAGTGGGCAAGCTGAAACTATTGTCCAGTCCCTGACTCTTGTCAGTTCGCGTGCGAGGACGCCAGCAATATTGCTTGTGGCAGAGAATTAATGATAAAAATCAGCGAGTGTACTGACATGCACTGAGTTGTCGGTGGATTCGAGGGTTCGGGTTGTTCTGCCTTCGAGTGTCAGATCCTCACCCCACATTCTTTCATCAACTCGCCTGCCTCATTGATTGTGGCTCGACGGCATTTATCATCACGCTAGTATAAGACAAACCATTGCTACAGTCTGCTAGCATTCACGGGCGTGTTGCTTTTAATTCTACACGCAAAGCTAGTACTAATAGCGACCTTCCAGTTCTTAACTCGGGTGTGGCTTTCTTGTTGAGCGAGGGTTTGTTTGGTGAATGTTAAGAGCACCGCAGGTAAATGGCCCAGCTGGGGCTAGTGTTACCAATGGATGACGAATAACATCTAGCGTTCTGTGATTGACTTTGGTAAAGTTTACCACTGTGATATGTAAATAACACTCACGTTGAGCTGGAAAGGGTTTGTGTGGTGTATATCAGCCATAAATACATTAGTATTTTCTACTTAGAAATATTTCCGTTACCTTGAGTTTCGAATCAGTTTCATTGTACAAGAAAACTTTATTTTCTTTTGCTACTGTTGGAATGTGGGTTGTCCACAATTAGAACGACTTAAATATTTGTACCTGAGAGATTTATAAAAAGAGTTTTGTGATAAAACGTGTGTCCACATGATGTCCCTCAATCTAAACACGTGTGTCCACATGATGTCCCTCAATTTGAACTCTAGCTTCTTTAGTCGAATGGTTCTTTTCATCCTCTCGTGTTCTCCGACTACGCGAGTTTTACAGATAATAATTGATGTGGTCTTGTGTTAGATATAAGATATGGAAAGCCACGTGGTGAAAGATTCGACTGGGTGAAGGAACAGCTTGGTTCACAGCTGTGAAACGTGTACCTAAAGAAAGTTAATTGTGAGTTTCATGTGTCGAATTATTGTAATTTGTCATCATTGTTTCCCTTACAATTTAATTTAGGCGTAAAACACGCAGTAACTATAGTATTTGTAGATCGTGAGTTTGGTTTTAAATTAACACGTATTCGGGGTATAAATTGACACGAAAAGTGCGTCCCGTACTTTTCTGTCTTGGCTTATAGATCACTTGTTGTTTTACAAAGAAAGAGACATGTGTTTATCAGTATTTATACAAATTAAAAATTGAGAGAAATAAATAAAACGTGTAAAAATGGAGCTTTCCTCTTTCCACATGTTAGTTTCATCACTGAGCACGTTTAAACTTTCAATTTAAATTGTACAATTGTTTGAGCTTGTTTTGAAAAGTCTAATCGAACATATTCGTCATTGAGGGCTTCGCAGTTCTATCTGATTGTGGTGATACAGGGATGAGGGCTTCGTAGTTCTATGTGATTGTGGTGATACAGGAATGAGGACTTCGTAGTTCTATGTGATTGTGGTGATACAGGAATGAGGACTTCGTAGTTCTATCTGATTGTGGTGATACTTACAGGAACTTTAGCCATAACACACTAACTGTAGCCAAAGTTTATAGTGTATAAACATTTTGGTTTGCTTCACAACGCAACTCTGAATATTGCGTAGTGAAGGAAGCTCTTTGAAGCTTTAGCTGCGAACCTTAAGTCTAAAACACCAGTTACCATGAAATTGATGTATGCAGATCTTGAGTGTTTATTGGTTATTCGTTGCTTTCCCAGTATGTTGAATAGCTTATGTGTAGAAATAACCGAAAAATTGCATGTTTTATCTTACAAGTTGGGTCTTCTGACAGAGAATCTCAAAGTTCGTTTGGCTGGAATACTTAAATCTGTTCATGGAATGTTTTTTGTAGCATATATATATCTATATATATACACATGTCAATATGAAAGCCTTCGATAAGAAATTGGTTGTTACATATAATAGAAACTGATGAGCCAGATTTAAGACTAATCTCTTGGTAAATAGAGCTACAAGTAAACCTAATCTTCGAATTAATGTGGTTGAAATTACAGGACGGCTCTTCTAATAGACAGTACTTGCAGTGTACAGTATATTATCTGATAACCAGTGCTGTCAGAGTTGTAATTTGGTGTTTCTTATAATCAAGTACTCGTGTGGACCTTGTACTACTGTACATAGCATGTTCAGCCATATGTTACATAATGTTTGTAGAGGTTTCATAATACTATTGGAAAACAATCAACGGCCAATAGTTGTTAATCTGTAAACCACAAACTTTTTTTAAAATATATTAACAACATCTACATCAGGCTGTGAATACATGATTGAAGGCTGTTAATTAATTTTTTGGTTAATTCGCATCACATGAATACATTTCATTTAAATATTTTTGAACAAATAAGTTACGTCGTATTATCCGAATGTTTTACAAGACGATGTTTGTTTTTTTTCTCTATCGTCTTCACTGAATTAATTCCATACCAGTTAACATATATTATTGGAACATCATTTAAAGACATTTTCAAACAATTTTTGTTCAAAGTTAATAAGTTTTGTTATTCTAGAAATTCTGATTTGTTTGGGTTTTAGTTTCAGTCATAGGCCTACATCAGGTATCAGTTAATTGAACTAAACTAGTGATTGTTAAAAATTTTAATTTGCGAGGTTCTTTTAGCAGTAAAGTTTATTCACTCTAAAGAAAGTTGTATGAAAACATCATCAGAAAATATTAGTCTACAGTTAGTCAAATAATATTGTTTAATCATTTATCGTAGGACTTTTTTTCTTCTGCTATTTCTAACTGTTCGATTGATGACAGCATTGTGTTTATTCTGAAAATAGAAAATACATACGTGTGGTTCATTGTGCGTAAACTTTATTTTTTTACAACGAAACGCTAAAACGTTACGTATTGTTGTACATCATCAAATGTGGTGAGTTAGTAATTCATTACGAACCTGTTATCATTGGACATGAACGTCACTGGAAGTACTTAACCTTTGCTAATGTCATGTAAACAACGTGTGTCTGAATCAGTGCTGAAAGCAAGCTTCTCATCTGATATGTGACGTCAGTACTAGTGAACGTACGCAACATTTTATATAAGTTTTGAAACGAATTTTATGGTCTTCAGTGTATATGAGGCAATAATGAACGTCGATCTGAAAAGGTTATTGGTTGTATTGATTAATTTCGTATAAACTTGTATAAAATAACTCGGATTTGGCTTTTGATTTGCTATCGTTCCTGTAGTTTTGTTAAATCACATTTGGGTTACTCTTTGAACATTCCGTCACCAAACATGTTCATCCTTTCAGCCGTCTACCGTTGTAACGTGACAGTCAGTCCCATTATTCGTTCATGAAAGAGTAGCTCAAGAGCTGCAGTGAGCAGTATTGAACCACTGCCTTCTTTCTGGTCTGTTATTTCAAAGTTAAGGACGGTTAGCGCAGATAGCCCTCTAGTATTTAGCTTTGGGTAAAATTCAGTAAACCAATTATATGAATACTGATTTCATAAGTTGTAAGAGTCACAAATATTTTATTATTTTCTACAAGAGCAAGTAAATAACCTTTCACCCCTTGATCGGCACATGTGGAAAGTAGTTTTTAAAACTCCATACTCACTTCATCTTGGATACCAACGCCTCTGTTGTTCGCATACGTATGTGCCTGTTTATGTGGTAAGTTTCTCTCAAGTCCCGTATATGTGTGTACACTACTGTAAGTTTTTATATACTGCCTTGTGAATTATATGTAAATTAGCTTACGATAATTAGTCGATTATTGTGTCAGTTTTTGTTCATATCGTTTTTCTATCTGCACTATCTAATTACATTGAATATTGTAAGTAACAGAAGATATTAACCTTTGTTTAATGAGATGTGGTTTAGTGCATATATGTTTACCGTTTAACATCCGTCACTTATCTAGCTTTTAATTCTTAACTTTTGAGTCGGTATGTTTTAATGAGCTCACGTGTGTGTGTTTTTATTGTAAAACATAACTCTTCAGTAAAATAGATAGGTGTTGTAATCAAAACATCCTTTTGTAGTAACCGGGTTTCTGTACATTTGTTGATAGTTATAATATACAAGCAACAGAAGGAATGGTCGTATAAAAATTCAGTATTTTTATTGTTTTATTTTTCAAGAAATTTTAGTATATCAGCATAGATATGTAGGTGGTGTAACCGCCTGTGGTTAGTAACGAGGTAGTTTCGTGTGTCTGTTCTTTTTTACATCAAAACTTTAGAAGGTATACAAACAACATCCCTCGCAACATTCCTGTCCATAAAGTTTCATTATCATTATTATTATTTACTATAAACAAGGAATACAAAAATCTGAAGCTGGTTTATGCTTTATCATGAATTTTGAACAAGGATAAGCTTATGTAAGATAAGTTATAAAAGTGGTTATTTCTATGTAACAATGTTCAAATTCCTTTTCTTGGCGGACAGCAAATACTGACTGAAATATTTATCAGCCTTGATACTTCTGATACTGTGATTCACAAAATATAGGTAGGTATGTTGGGGTTTTATTATAGCTTGTAGATCAAAACGGGGACCATTGATTTTTCTTTCTGTGCTCATTATGTTCCTGTGTTTATTATGCTCAACTGATTCTATTTCTGGCTGTAGCATCATCGTTTCTCAGAACATCACATCCATGGCAAATAACTTCTTAAAACCTTTATTTTATTTTTTGCATTTCTTGATGTTATTGAGGTGCTTGATTACCTTACAATAGATTATAGAGCAAGACAATCAATACATGAAGTATCATGTTGGTTTTTTTTACGAGAGAGCGTTTAGAAAAAGAAACACTCCGCACGAGGGGTGTTCTAGACTTTAAGGTTTTTGTTATATGCGTGCTGTACTAGTAGATGCACCATAGACGCTTTCATGAATAAATTTTGATAGTCACTTGAAATACAGTAGTTTGAGTATTCTTATGATGTTGGGTAATACACTGTGAACGAGAACAGATTTTAATACACCAAACTAAGATATATTTCCCGGTATTGCTGTGGTGTTTCGTAAAAACAGTGTAGACGTTCTCATCAATAGGTTTTGCTACACAAAGTCAAACAATTTCATTTATGATCTAGTGATTAGAGTAACCGCACTATGAATCCATGTACATATGGTTCGCGAACTGTCGCCCCCAAAAAGTGCTCCGCTCTTTGAAGCCATTGGTTTTCTCCAAGATTCCATGATTAACAGTAAAATTCCTCTATTCGATCAGACAGGAGTAGCCCAAATGTTGGGTGTGGGTAAAGTTGTTTGATGGCTGTGTGCTGTTAGCCCTGATAGAAACTCGGTAACATTTCAACTATTGGTAAACATCCATTAAAGGCGGTTTCATTGTTTAGTCTGCTTGTGGTTCACACACACAATAAAACCAGCTACTTTAACTTCAACATACTCTGGTCTGTTCGCCCCTTTTACTTTCTCAATTTTCCAACATATATGAGAATAGCAGTACTTTAATTTAAAATGCACACTACTAGATTGTCTGGTGCAGATTGTATTAACTTCGTGCGTGTCTTGTGGTTAAGTGTCACATTCATTACACATTGCCGACAGATTTACTGGTTTCAAAGGCAAAGTGACTGTAAATATTGATTTGTATATTCAACCATTATGTTTCCCGTGTGCGAAAAACGCAAAGAGCGCGTATGTATTCGTTAACGCCTGCGCTACAGCTAGCTTAGTCTTTTGTAACTTTTGAAAGGATCGTTTGTGTGTTGGTGCTGTTTGTTTGTGATACATCAAGTATGAAGTGTTAAGTGGTGGTTAGCCAAAAGAGATAAAACCTTAAAAGTAATGTCGGCTGTGTAACGGTATTGTGTATATTAAATCAGTTAACAAACACACGATCTAAGTTAATACTCGTGGAACAAGTTGGTCAACCTTAGCAAATGTTTGTTACCCATTTTTAACACAGATTTGAACAAAGTTAATATTTGGAGAAGCCAACTCAGAATTGAACAAGGCTAATACAGAATTCGAAGTTGAAACATTTGGACAACGCTAACAAAGTATTCAAAGGTTCAGGACATTTAGACAACACTATTAAACCTTTGAACAGTGTTATACGATGTTAAAAAATATGTCGATCCATTCTGACTCTCCTTCTCATACGTATTCTCAGTGTTAACATCATATTGAATTAACCGTTTTAAAAGGCGTCGCTTAGAGTATGTTGAAACAAGATGAGCGTTTCTCTTACAATGAATGAAAAATATTACTTGATCCATATATGATGCACGTGTAGGGTTACACGTGAGTTACATTCTGAACTCAGTTCAGGTGTAAAAGATTTACTACGTGATGTTCTTCGGTAATACTGTTAGGTATTTTATATACGTACACGTGTGTGTGAGTGTAGTAAGTGGCTGGTTGTATGCAACAAAGGAATATGACAAGTCGCGTGCCGTGTTTGAGCAGTAAACCAGTTGTGTCGTCACGTGAGAATAAAGTGAACATCTTAACGATACATGTATCTTGTGCAACAAATTTATTTCTTCTCTTTCTGGTCTGTAATCTCATTTGGGATATTTCCCATATTCACCTCTGTATTAATGAACAAGTAGTTTCACTTTCATAATATATTTTGTACTTTTAAATCCTGTAGTAGGTGGATAGTATTTGTGTGTTTGGACACACAACTAACTATCAACAATAATCTATTAACTCGCATCTTGCCCGGCATGGCCATGTGGTTAAGGCCCTTGACTCGTAGTCTTAGGGTCGCGTGTTCAAATCCCCGCCAGGTCAAACATGCTCGCCCTTTCAGCCGTGGGCACGGTATAATATATTACGACCGATCCCACTATTCATTGTTAAGAATAGCTCAGGAGTTGGCGGCGGGTGGTGATAACTAGTTGCCTTCCCTCTGGTCTTACATTGCTGAGTCAGGAACGGCTAGAGCAGGTTGTCCTCATGTAGCTTTGCGCGAAATTCTAAAATAAACAAACCACCTTATCATCGGTGTTTATAACGAAAGAGAAAATATGTAGTGAATGGTGGTTAGTTATGCAATTGAAACTTAATTATTCTGTGAGATCCACTCTTTATAATTTTACAAGATTCTGCGTTATGTATTAAGCTGGGCCTGGCATGGCCAAGCGTGTTAAGACGTGCGACTCGTAATCTGAGGGTCGCGGGTTCGCATCCCCGTCACGTCAAACATGTTCGCCCTTTTAGCCGTGGGGCGTTATAATGTGACGGTCAATCCCACTGTTCGTTGGTAAACGAGTAGCCCAAGAGTTGGCGGTGGGTGGTGATGATGACTAGCTGCCTTCCCTCTAGTGTTACACTGCTAAATGAGGGGCGGCTAGCACAGATAGCTCTCGAGTAGCTTTGTGCGAAATTCAAAACACAAAACAAACAAACAATGTATTAAGCCCTCTAGTGACTCTGCAATAAGCTTGAGGGTTTCCAGATGGAGTGTTAGATACTATAAAAGATCATTCTCTTGCAAAACAAAAATACACAAATCATAAATTAATTACACCCAAACACAGACGTTTTCTATTATACTTTATTTTAGCCGTGATGAAGCATTTTGCTTGAATGACATATATAAATGTGTAACGCGAATGTGTTATGTGTTGACTTTTTACACAACAAAGACATTTTTAACAGCGTCGGACGTAAAAAAGGTTCCTTCCAGTGTCACAGTGCTATGTCTGCGGACCTATACTGCTAGAAACTGGGTTTCGATACTCGTGGAGGGAAGAGCATAGATAGCTCTTTGTTCACATTAACAAAACAAATATAAAAAGATACATAAATTAGGGAACAAACTTGGGTGTGAGATAGCTACAGAATATAGTCCAAATAGTTGTAGGTATACACACAAAAACAAGACTTAATCTCTGTTCGTAAGCCTGACGCGTGAAAAAAAAATAACTATACATATATTATAACTATTATAAAACTGAAGTGTGTCACCAAGCACCGAGACCGGAAAGTAAACTTTCTTGAAGATACTTCAGGCCCTATAACGCTCACATAGCTGTAGGTACACCGTAAAGAAACGTAATAACGTGGTAGCTAAGTTATCGAGCACAGTTATGAATATACGAGAGAAAGAGAGAGAGAGAGAAAAAAAGTATTAAACCCATTATCAGTTCAATCTCAACAAATGCGTAGAACATTTCCGCCAGAGAATTGCGTCATTTCCTTTTGACCCATCGTTATTTTTTATTTCATGATTTGTTAATGTAAAAAATGCGGCGACACTTTGTTTTGAAACCTTAATATTTACTATTTAAGTAGAAAAATTGCATATCGTTACTAACTTGTGATGATGTATGATGTATATTGAATAGTTTGTGTGTGTGTAGTGGTGAAAAAAAGAAAAGTTGGAAGTTAGTCGCTTGGAAACTAGATTCTCTCCTGCGTCATAAGCCACTCTTCTTACTCAGTGTACGTGAAAATAGGTACGTATTGTTTTCACTGGAAAATGGTTTGGCTTCAGTTTCTCAGTACTGTTGGTGAATGCTGATAACCATTCTTCAACTGGATGGCACGTGATCATCGTAACACTTTGTATCCGGCGTGTTTCGTCGAGGTTGTTACTTTTAAACGAGCAAGGCTTAGATTAAAATGTAATGAGCTGAATGGAGTTCTAAGATCGTGATTAATTTTCTGTTGTGAAAACGCTTTTCGTTTCGTCAGAAACTCACTAAACTTATTGTTCTAATCTATTTCGGTATAAATTAGTTATAAAATACTGGGAACTGCAGTAGGGCTTCACTTCGTTCCAACAAGGTTTCATGACTGTTTTATCTCTGTATTAGTTTTTAACAACTGTATCTTACCATTTCAAACCATTAAATTATTAACAACTAACTGGAGTAGCTGCCACCTGGCAGAAGTTATGTAAATTCGCGTTTAATGAAAGGTTGGTTTTCTTATGACATGAAAAGTTGTTTGCTCTTATATGTAATTTTTAAAAACGTACATGAAAACCGAAAATGCAAAGTTGAAAATTTATGTGTAGCCATGAACCTGACAAGCCTTCATACCATCCATCAACAGGGGCGAAGTAGTGATAAAAAAAAAAGGCGAAAATGCCCATAAAAAAAACAACCTGCAAAACGCAAATCTGAAAATTTGTGTGCATTTCCCCATGGGCCCAATGAACCTCCATACCAAATTTGGTGAAGATCCATCTACATCCTGTGAAGTAGTTACATGGATATACAACAAACGGTAGTATTATACTTATATAGATTGTATGAAAATCTGCACTTGTCTGTAATATTACTCTGTATAGATGCAGACTTTACACATACATATTTTACGCTGTTAACAACGCTGTTATTTCCACCGTACATTAGCAACAAATTTCGCATTGTTACATTATTGCTTATCTTTCCACCATCATGTGGTATTTTTAGGAAAACTAAAGCTAAGAGTTTTATTACTATTTTAGTCAACACTAAATTCGATTGTAAGCTTAGGATTAAAGTGACAACAATAGCCAAGAATTTTGTTTCTTTAAACAACCTAATTTTGTTGAACTTGTGTTGTTTTAATCTAGAAAAAACTATCTCTGATCCAGTGGGTGCCAGCGACTGATGTTAATTAGTTTTGGAACATACGCCTTTATTAACAGCGATCATAGGCCAAATGCTACCCGAAGACTACAGAAATCGTTCGGTTTTCTTCATTATATAACCGAAATAATGAGTAACCAAGACAACAGTAAATATAAGTCTAAAACCTCCAACAGTACTTAGCGAAGAAAAGAGAAGTGAAAGTACTCTTTGAATCTTAAACCTACAGTAATGGCTAACGGCTGAAAGAAAACGTAAAGTACCTGTGAAACCCCATTCCACCAAACGTGCTCGTCCTTCCAGCCGTGGGACGTTATATGTGATGGACGATCCTAATATTCGTTGGTTAAAGAGTAATCCAACAGTTAGTTGGCGGTGGGTGGTGATGAGATTTTGTTGTTGTTGTTTTATTTAATTTCGCGCAAAGCTATACGAGGGCTATCTTCGCAGCTGATGATATATTCGGTATTAATAAATGTTTTTTAATGTTTTCTAGGGTATTAGAAGAGTAAATATCATAAAAGGTTCGTAAGTAAAACATTGCAAATAGACAGTAAGATGTCATACAGTGTTGACTGTGTATACTGTTGTTGAAGTTACTGGATCTCTTGGAAAGGTGTTTCATTTAATATGTATCTCTTGTAGAACGGCCTTATTAACATAAGGTATCCCACTAAACAGCTTGTAATATAGTTTGTTTGGGGTTTATTGGAGCAATTGAAGAATATAATGTTCATTTAATAGCAAATCTGATAAATGTCAGACGTAATTTACCTTTCTGTTAGGCCTGACATGGGTTAAGGGTCAGGGGTTAGGGCGCTCGATTTGCAACCTGCGGATCGCAGGCTCGAATCACCATCACTGAATATGCTCATTCTCAGTCGTGAGGACGTTATAATGTATTGGTCAATCACATTATTCTTTTTTAAAAGATAGTCAGAGTTGGCGGTGAGTGGGTGCTAAATTAGGGACGAATAGCGTAGTTGGACTTCGAGAAGCTTTGCGCTAAATTCAAGATAAACAAACAAACCTATTTATTGTGATCGCTGCAGGCTTTAGGCTATTGCAGCTGTTTTATAAAAAATGGCTTTCCTTTTCACATTATGAGAGAATCAGTAATTGTACTTTAATTCATGAAAATCTGAAAATTTAAGAAAATCTGAAGAAAGAGACTTTGGTTTCGCACATTTCAGTTTCTTAAGCTGACTAACTGTTTTATGTCAGCAAAGAAACGTAGTATAAACAGCGTTCGTTATGGAAACGTATAAGTAAACCTCGATTAAAATTAGTTGTATAAGAAAGAACAATGTGATTTGTTGGAATATGGTCTAAATAAAAGGGCACATTTTCCTGTAATTGGATATAGTGCAAGCGTATGAGTTTAGGAAAATAGTCAAATTCGTTTTACTTAGACTTTTTTTGTACAAGTTTTATTAAACTTAATAATAGTTTATATGTGTAAAGCGTTTACAGAAAGACGAAAAGTAAGCATTATCTCCATCAGTGAATATTGTAGCTTGAATTGTTATTCTGAAAATGTAATGTACTCAGTGTGATGATGTTTAAGTTAACGATTCCTGTAAAAAGTACTTAGTGTCAACAAGTATTTTTAGAATCAGTATTTACAAGATGTTTTCTAAGAGTAAATAAAACCAAAATTATGAGTAACAAATAATTTTATTTCTTGCATTTAAAGTTCATATGTCATGCTGTGTTCTAGTCTACAGATGGTATAATTATTCTTGTAAATAGTGACAGGTGTATGTTTTATTGGCGTCACGACAGTACAGATTACAACGTTAGACGTCTATTATGAAACGGCCCGGCATGGCCAGGTGGTTAAGGCATTCGACTCTTAATCCGAGTGTCGCGGGTTCGAATCCCCGTCACACCAGACATGTTCGCCCTTTCAGCCGTGAGCGCGTTACATTGTGACGGTCAATTCCATTATTCGTTGGTAAAAGAGTAGCCCAAGAGTTGGCGGTGGGTGGTGATGACTAGTTGCCTTCCCTCTGGTTTTACACTGCTGAATTAGGGACGACTAGCACAGATAGCCCTCGAGTAACTTTGCGCGAAATTTAAAACAAGCAAACAAACAGGAAACAAAACTAGGAATTGTTCATATTTATCTTTGCAGTCTTTTTAATTTTTTTATATACAACCCACGTTATCAGAAGAATTTATCAAAATTCTAAATGAACTTCATTTTCTAAGTAAATTTACGTTGTATGACGTAATTAGATCGAGTAGAATACTCATAGAATTGTATAGTTGTATGCATGAACTAATTAAAAGTTTTAACTTTAGAGAAAGTCGCCCATACGTCAGACAAAATTGGGGGTTTTATGTAATTAGCCTGCTCTGTTAATTATTTTCTGTCGCTTTAATTGGGCATCATACTAATTATGATATCTCTAGTGAATTAATTTGAGGTAGGTGATCAGGCGTTTTTGAAGGGCTCTCAGGTGAATATATAATGACGTGTTTATTGTCGGATATTTTGTTAGTTATAACATTCTACTCAAGTCTGCGACAGCAGAGAACTGAATGGCTTTAGTATTATCTTGGGTCAAAATAAAAGTAACTAACATTGGAGCAAACTTAATTGTATGATGTTTTGAAGTACCGATTACAAGACCATGTTTTTGATTAATAACTAGGCATAAGATTGATAGTCGCCTTATAATTGCAGCTGTCTACAGGTCTTTTAAACCCCTACTCTCACCTATCGCATTCTCGAATTTCCAGATAGCATCCAGCTACGCATGCGCGCCAGATGTTCGCTCATGGCCAACGCTAATCTTGCAACTAATCCACCTGTAGGCTGTTCAGTTATACTATTGATTTTGTGGACCTGAAAAAAAGGGCTTGTGACTCTCAATTTTTTCCCATGGTTTCTGATACTATGGATCGTATTATATTAGAGATCTCCCTATAATCGGTCCACTACGGTAGTTGTAGCTTCCAACATTTATGGTGTATATTTTGTTTTTATTACAGTTTACAGTTGTACTATATACAGTAACATTTGCTTTGGTACGTAACAGTAAAATTTAGTTATGTTCACACGTTTTTTTCAACTGTAATACGTGTAGAGTACAAAAAAATGATGAGTTACAGTATAATTCCATAATTTAGCCTGTGTATTTTGTTACATAGTCGTTCTGGAGATGCAAACTGTATTCTGTCTTTTGCATTGTTATCTGTTCTATGTTTTTAAGATATAATTTTTTTTATGTATGTAACAAATCATTTTTAAGAATGTGGTCTTAATCATATTTGTGGTATTTCCAAGACAGTCTAATGCTGAATATTTTTCAAATTACTTATTAGGTTGGAACTGAATTAGAGATTGAAAGTAGCAAGTGTCCGATATATAAGAATCAAAAAACACAATGCACTTCCTGGTTTCCGTAAAACTCGCGTTTTCCTTCGAGATAGTGTAATTGGAAATAAAACGTACTTTTGAAAAATTCTCTTCATGTAGGTGTATAACATTTCATCTTTTAGACCGTGATATGTATGATAAAGTCACTATTAGAAGTAGCGGCATTGAAAGGAAAGATATTTGCCTCATTAGACTTTCGAGTTCACCGTTCGGCTATCACAGCAATCATTTGTGGTAACAATAGAGAGTCATAATGACTTACAGATCGCGTGCTTCGTTCAACTTTGTAAAACCCACATTCTAGTGTGTGGACGTGCGTGCTTATGGTGCATGGAAATTCTTGCGTCACTAACTTCTTTTATCGTGTCTTGTGTAATTTGCAGCAAGATATGCGTGATCGGAAATGAAGAAAGTGAAACGGACACAATGTTAGTTAGTGCTTGAATCCTTATCGACCTGGTTCTTTCTGCAATCATACCAGATGGTTTAAGAGATTAATGGAAAATACCGTGATTAATAAGTGTTGTGTGACATGAATTCTCACTTTCTGGTAAAGTAGCTTAAAATCTGTTATTTGTAACCTATATTTTATAATGCTCAACCTTACTGGTAGTAGCAGCAAATGTCTGAATTGTGTGGTTATAGCTTCTGAACTACACCGTTTCGTGTTTCAATAATCTGGGACGTGATATATTTGTAGTTAATGTATGAAAACGTTTTTTTTTTTTACTCCCAGTTTGATGTATAGCTCATGCATGGAAACGTTTAATTTTGGTTTACAATTCCCGGTTTGATGTATGGTTCATGTATGGAAACGTTTAATTTTCGTTTACAATTCCCGGTTTGATGTATATGGTTCATGTATGGAAACATTTAATTTTGGTTTACAATTCCTGGTTTGATGTATGGTACATGTATGGAAATGTCTGATTTTGGTTTACAATTCCCGGTTTGATGTATGGTTCATGTATGGAAACATTTAATTTTGGTTTACAATTCCTGGTTTGATTATGGTACATGTATGGAAATGTCTGATTTTGGTTTACAATTCCCGGTTTGATGTATGGTACATGTATAGAATCGTTTGATTTTTGGTTAACAATTCCCGGTTTGATGTATATGGTTCATGTATGGAAACGTTTAATTGTGGTTTACAATTCCCGGTTTGATGTATATGGTACATGTATGGAAACGTTTAATTTTGGTTAACAATTCCCGGTTTGATGTATATGATTCATGTATGGAAACATTTACATTTCCCAGTTTGGTTAGTATAGTAACTGAGTAGAAGATTCTGTATTGTTCTCTCCACCTCACAAATTAAACATCAGAGGTTAAAAAAGAGTCACGTTATAGTCGTGGAAATATAAAGTTACGATATTCAATAACGTGTTAGCTTTTGTTTATAGTAGTATTCGTGGGATGATATAAAATAGACACTAGTTCCACCTTCCTTTCATCTTCCTCTGGTGGGTCCACCATAGCATTATTCTGCCCGACTGATGTTCTGCTTAGCTGATACCTGTAATTTTTCACATGTTCATATAGAAATTAACATAAAGCAGCACTAGCTGGAAAACGAAAAGATCGTTTGACAAACAACAGCGTATATCACAGATACCGTTGTCATGGTGATACATTCTAGTACTAGGCGGTCATGATTACAGAATGTTTGTTAAAGAAGTGCCTTACCGCAAGTGGAGATTTAGATGTATTGTCACGTATGCGCCCGAGCGTATATGACCCATACTTGTATGAAACTTAACGACAACCATAATTTTACGAATAAATGGTCTTTTTTGTTTGCTTGATAAAATCATTTCCACAGTCAAGCAAACAAATAAAGATATTTAAAAAAATAAATAAATCTCTTTTTCTTATCGTATCTACTGGTCGTCTCCTACATTTGTTTGAAGAGATTGAAAATGGTGAAAGTCATTTTTGTTCTGCAAAACCGTAGCACACATCACAGAACTCAGAATATCAATAAAGCTTTTCCCATAAAGTAAGTTTACGGATATACAACGCTGAAATCTGTGGTTCGATTCCTCGCTGTAGACACAGAAAATAGCCCTATTTGGCTTTGCTTTAAAACCAAACAAACCAAATATTTTGAAAAAGTAGTGAATGACATGATTCCAGAGAAATAAAATATTTGAACTTTACTGAAAAAGCCCAACACAATTTGTATTTTAGTTATTACTTAGGTGGTTTTTGGTTACAGCACTCGACCACCAATATACATGAGTCGCGGGAACAAAATCTGGCGCCAATCACGCTTACTCCTTCAGCCGTGTATATGTTACAATGTTACGGTCATTCCATTGTTCGTTGGCAAAGAGTACCTCAGGAGTTAGTAGTATGTGCTACCGGCTGTTTGCCTTCTATCTAGTCGGCATTTCAAATTTATAAATGGCTGCAGGTTTCCGTATCAGCTTCGTCATAAATAAAGTTAAGATAATTTATTCTATTCTCTTGTAAACAGCATTCGTTATTTAAATGTGTAGAATTCATCGATGTTTAAAGTGTGTCGTTAAAAATTTGAAGCAACATCTCAATACGAATTAACATGAAATGTCTTCTTTGGTCGGATTTAACAACATAATCTCTCAATACGAATTAACATGAAATGTCTTCTTTGGTCGGATTTAACAACATAATCTCTCAATACGAATTAACATGAAATGTCTTTTTTGGTCGGATTTAACAACATATTCAATTTGATAAAGAAATTAGACTTTTAGAGAAAAATCTCCCTTTAAAACTACGATTGTAATATGGTTACGTTTCGAGCGAATGTTGTCACATAAATAAGATACTACCATAGTTTTTAATGGTGATTTTTCTCAAAATATCTAATTTCTTTATCCCATCACCTTCGCATTTGACAACTTATTTATCCAGTTTTATAAATAAGTAAACTATGTAATAAGGGTTAGTAATTTATGTAATACGAAGAACATCGTTAAACTTAAAAGATATGTAAAATATACAGTGAGTATAGATTGCTGTAATTCGACAGTTGAATACCCTCGTTATTAATGGTGTTTTCGGCTACAATTGAATAAGATCTTACGAGGTTGGTCACCTTAACGGATTTATGTTAAGCCTAAATATGTAAATCTTGTATATAGAGATAATTCGAGATGTTTTATGAGTCATCGATTTTTAAAGAAGTTTAAATGTTCGTAGCATGTAATATTGTGTAACTAATTTGGTTAAAGTGACAAACTTGAAGAGTGACCGTGTGCTAAGAAACACGAGAAGCTTGTTCTCGCTAGTGGTCACTATTCTTGGACTGTATTAATGACCCTTTGTTACAAAACATGCGCCGCACTTTGTGACCGTGTTTGCACTCTAAGCCTTGAAGTCAGATCTCACCATTCGGTCAGACAGAGGTGGTCCAATAATTAGCAGTGGGTGCTGTTGACCAGCTCAATGCCTTCCCTCTGTTCTCTAAGTTGAAAATTAAAGCCAGTTGCGCGAGGACATGCAACTTGTGGCGAAATTCTGAAACAAACAAGGGACTCTCCCTAGCTGTAATTAAAAATTTTGGGCGGTATTTGACAAAAAACAAAGTACAAAGTTTGTCATAATTATCTTTAGTCCTACAAAGCTTGTATCTCTTCCAACAGCCTGATAGTAGTGATGGTATTAAAGTAAGTGAACTGGTTCTCTGAAGTCTTGAAGTCGCTGAGACTGACAAGTTGATAAGAAATTTCTAATACCTGCCTCTCGTACAACGTGGATTCAGGTTTTACATGGATACTTCACTGAGCCCACTGGTCTGTGGACTTGTACTGCTGAAAACCAGGTGTCAATACCCGTGGTAGTCAGAGTACAGGTAGCTTTTTATGTAGCTTTGTGCGTAACAACAACAAAAATAATACTTTCCTGGATGTGAACGCAGTGACACCTATTGATTAAACTCTTGTATTTCTGACAGCAAGAACGATGTGTGTACTCGGGAACGTTTCTTTCTCTCTCTCTCTTTTGTTTTTTACTTCGCATATGCTCATAATGTATGCGTGTAAGCCATATTTTGCTTACGTATAACTAACTGCATGTGTCTCACATGTACAATCTAGATATCTAGTTTCAATGAAATACGTGATTGTGTGTGTGTAAATATAAGTGTGTGCATACATGTGTATATTACAGTGTTTCACTTGAATATTACTCTGTATTTTATAATTTATGTATGAATAAAAGACACTCATATTCCGTGTTTTAATAACGAACACACGCTGCAGAATAAATAATATATATAGCCGTTCCCTGGAATAACAACGATTAGATATTGATTTTCACTAAGATTCATTGTATATTTTGTTAGAAGACAAGATCAGCCCATTTCTCCATGGGTTTGTGGATGATTTCTCGGTTTATATAACTATAATTGGTCACCGTTAGAAAGACCCAGACGGAGGCACTTATGTTGTACATCTTACCCGGGAATGTAGAAATTGTCGTCAGCTCACGTGAACGTGTTTGTTTGAATAATAATGTATGTGGAAACGACCGTCGTATCAAAAGTTGAGTTTTATAAACTAGTTTTTATTTGTTTGTTTCTATCTCTCTCTTTTTATTCCACAATTTTCCACTAGACAAATGATTTTCAATGCTATATTTGTTTTAATATTTGAGAAAACATATGCAATAGTTTTTAGTCCTTACAGTTTTAAAAACAAAACAGAAAAAAAAATATTGTGACGTATATTCTGCCATTATAATTTGGTTTCATAATTATTTTTTTTTTAAATCCATGATTTTCTGCTAGACGAAGGAGTGTTTTGAAATATTTATTTTGTATTCATCTCTCCAGGTGGGTACTTGCAATGATCGTTTGCCCTTGCAAATAGGGTCCAGCATAGCCAGATGTTTAAGACACTCGACTCGTAATCCAAGGATCACGGGTTTGAATCCTCGTCACACCAAACATGCTTGCCCTTTCAGCTGTGGGAAATTTATAATGTAACGGTCAATCCCACTGTTCGTTGGCGGTGATAACTAGCTTTCTTTCCTCCAGTTTTACACTGCCAAATTAGGGACAACTAGTGCAGATAGCCCTCGTGCAGCTTTGTGCGAAATTCAAACCAAACCTTGCAGATAGAAAGATTAAAATGTATTTTACCATTACGGTCTTGTATGTTTGTTTGTTTTTTAATTTGGTATCTTACACAGCACAGAGGATTTGTTAAAAGTTGTATTCTT
Organism: Tachypleus tridentatus; assembly: GCF_004210375.1. NCBI lineage: Eukaryota > Metazoa > Arthropoda > Merostomata > Xiphosura > Limulidae > Tachypleus > Tachypleus tridentatus. The sequence goes on along the minus strand of NW_027467782.1, from coordinate 18,053,602 downwards.
TATTAAAATCCTGGGACAATACTTTTAGCGATTATCTGCTCAAATATACTTAGAATAATTAAAAGTTTATTAAGGCGTGTGTTTTTCCATTACTGTCTTGTTTAACAGAGAGTTTAAGATGTATCATATTTGAGTCATTTATATTTTGATTTTTAAAAACCTGCCAATGCTACTGCATTGTCTTCGGTTAACTTAGATTTTGTGCAACGTCCTTAAGTGCTATATGATGTAATTATAAAATTTTGGTGTAATTAAAAGGTTGCACTAGTGAATAAATGCGCAAGACATTTTAGTGGTTGAATGAAGTGTAACCGCAAGCGTAGGTGCTTTGTTTACAGGATTTGGCGTAATTTGATTTTTGTCAATGAGTATAGGTGTTTACGTATGGAATTATAAGCACATAGTGCTGAAGCTGCGTATTTAAAAGATGTGAGTAAATGCTTACAATGTGTGTGTAACGTTAAGCACACAGTGTGTGAAGTTGATTCATAAGACCCTATACAAGTTGATGTTTGTAACAGTATGGATGTTATTGTTTTTTGTTGTGGAAATATAAGCCCAGTGTCTGAAAGATGCTTGATTCACAAGGCCGTGTGTAAAGTAACTTTGTGTTCACAGCGATGTAGGTGTGTGTGTTTTTCTTATAACAAAGCCACATCGGACTGTCTTCTGTGTCCATTGAGGGCAATCGAACCCCTTATTTCACCATTGTAAATCCACAGGCTTACCGTTATCCCAGCAGAGGACGTGTTTTTTTTTTTTTTTTTGTTAGTAAACACGGAGTCTCACGGTGCTTGATTCACTTGTATTTACAACGATATAGGTGTTTTGTGTGTGTGACTTTAAAACACACGAAGACGCTTCGTTTACAAAATTGTGTGTACATGTTTCGCAGCTCCATAACCACTAAATCACTTTACGTGTTAATGCACGTTGTTTAAAAGTAGTGAAATAATCAGCCGGTCGTATCGAACCGGTATAGCAAACACCTGTAGAAATCTATACGAACATAAACTCCTCGTTCTTGGTCTGCACTACTATAATCACCCTCTATATTTTTTTTTATAATTGTTCACTGACGAATGAAATAATATGGACCACACTCTCCGAGAACCTAACCGTTTTCTACATGCAGGTCACCCTCGTAGAGATGTATATGGAATATGCTATTTTACGGTGCAATTGAACATGTCTTGTGTCACGTGTCAGTTTGTATAACTGAACTACGTATCAAATATTTATAGATTTTTTTTTTCTCTTTCTCACTATCTTGGGAGAATAACCATGGTATCAGGTTCAATGTGTTGGATGAAACGTATACAGTGTTATCTTTCTAAACCTAATAACCGCGACACAAAACGAAGATAGCAATCAGTCTCGAGAACTGATCATGTTGTAAAACTGAGATGTTCATTGTCTTTCTTGGTGATTCCCTAGGAGTGAGATTAGCTTGATTTTTTTTTTTTTTTGTATCACTTATCGTCAGGTGCGGAGTGTACCATTGGTGCCAAATGTGCTTTTGTAATTCATTTTATTTTTTGCCATTTTCTTATCGTTATGCCCTTCAGTGGCTCAGCGGTATGTCTGTGGACTTACAACGCTAAAAACCGGGTTTTGATACCCGTAGTAGGCAGAGCACAGATAGCCCATTGAGTAGCTTTGTGCTTAATTCAAAACAACTTGTCGTTATATTCTGATTTCTAAGAATCACTCGTATGTTGTTTGGATGTAAATAAATCTTGGTGGTCAAATATCAAATTCATTTCATACAGTCACTGTAAATCTTGGTGGTCAAATATCAAACACGTGTCATACAATCACTGTAAATCTTGGTGGTCAAATATCAAACTCGTGTCATACAGTCACTGTAAATCTTGGTGGTCAAATATCAAACTCGTGTCATACAGTCACTGTAAATCTTGGTGGTCAAATATCAAACTCGTGTCATACAGTCACAGTGAATCTTGATGGTTAGATAATAAAATCGTGTCATACAGTCACAGTGAATCTTGATGGTTAGATAATAAAATCGTGTCATACAGTCAGTGAATCTTGATGGCTAGATATTAAAATCGTGTCATACAGTCACAGTGAATCTTGATGGTCAGATATCAAAATCATGTCGTCACATCGACGCAATAACACATCGTGATGAAACAGAAGAATAATGTCAGCATTGTTGAATATTTTGCTTTTAATATGTGCGTATAGATATTTCTTTAACACGATTTTTACATTTACATTTTAGTATCTCATCATCTGTCATATTGCCAATTTTCTGTCATATACGAGCTTAAGAATTTTTTATTTAACATAAAAAGGGAAATTGGGATGGTTTATTTTGTTTTATCCGCTCGTGAGTTTCGTGTTTGTCTGTTGTCCACTTCTAAGTAGCGTTTTGTTATTAAGAAACCAAAGTGTGGGTTTACGTTTGTTTTTCTGTTTTTCTTGCAGTTACTCTAATGTGATCCATATTGTCGTATAAAGTAGTAGAAAGTTCCGAGTGTATAAACTCGAAAAGCGTACAGTTCAGTAATGACGTTTTTGTACTAGTGAGTAGTTTTTTTATTAAAATTATTCATATATCTTTATAACTGCTGTATGAAAATAGAGAGGATGGTCAAGGAGTTTTTGATGTTAGGATTTGCCGCTGAGAAGTCGTACTTTTAGTTGAATAATTAAAATACGAAGAAGTAAATCGTGTAGCACTAGGCTCGTGTTTAGGTCTTGATTTAGCAAATTGTTTCATGTGTCATTATGTTTCTTTGGTTTATTTAGTGTAAAGTTACACAAGGACTATCTGCGCAAGCAGTCTCTGATTTAGCAGTGGTAGACTAGAGGGAAGGCAGCTAATCAACGCTACCCACCGCCAACTCTTGAGCTACTCTTTTGCTAAAGAATAGTGGGACTAACCGTAAAATTATAATGCCTCCACAGCTGAAAGGGTGAGCATGTTTAGTTACAGAGATTCGAGCTCTCGGACTGTAGATTGAGAATCGAGCGCCTTAACAACCAACCTTTCCAGACCGTGTTATTATGGGGGAGATTTTTTTTTTGCAAGATTTTAAAACTTCTATAATATTGAAGAAGGTATTAGGTAAATATATAACACTGTATTAAGTAAGCTATATAAATGATAAATCTATTATTGCGAAACACTAAATTTATATAGATACTTGTGTGGAAAGGCCCGGCATGGTCAAGTGGTTAGTACACTCCGACTCGTAATCTGAGGTTCGCGAGCTCGAATCCCCGTCACACCAAAGATGCTTGTCCTTTCAGCTGTAGAAGCATTATTATATTACGATCAATCCCGTTATTCATTAGTAAAAGAGTAGCCTAATTGTTGGCAATGAGTGGTGTTGACTAGCTGCCTTTCCTGTAGTTTTACACTGCTAAATTTGGGACGGCTTGCGCAAATAGCTTTCGTGTAGCTTTGCGCGAAATAAATAACAAACAAACAAACTTGTACGGACAGTTTCACGTGTACTCTTCAGTCCAACGTAGAAGAGAAAGTATTTTTAATGTAATTTCTTTATGTATGAGCGTAAACCATGGTATAGGATGCCACCATGGATAAAATTTTATGTAACGCATTTTCTCTACAGTCTTTAAAAAAAAAAAGGCGGGTGAATTCAGTTCCACATCTCTTTGAGCACGCAATTCTGCAATAACTCTCCTTCCCCCCTCTTTTATCTATGATACTGGTTAGACCCGCCCTTTAAGTCTGTTTTTGTTTTGGAGGGGGTACTCTCTCCGGAAATAACAGCAGTGTAGTGTTTTCGAATAGTAACTGTACGTATCAGTTATGCATGCGTTGTACAATTCACGTGCACATTTGTAATCTCGACACAAGCCGAATTACTTCTATACCCTCAAATCGTTGAAATTACGACTTTTCGGTTTTGTTTTGTTTTTTATGCTCTCAACCGACTTGTGGTTAACGATAACATCAATGGCAAGGGCACATTTATTTATGAATTTGCATAGTCGAGTTTATTCATCGATAAGGGCTGCTCTCGACAGTTTAATTCGGCTAAGGAAACCGCTCCTTGATCAACATCTGTACCACGAAACCTATGGAATGTGCGTAGTATTGCGAATTCATCTTATGAACGAATGTAACTATAAAAACATCAGTACACTCTTATGGTGTTTTCATGTATACAACAGCACTATATATCAGGTCATCCCTTGAGGAATGTCCGATTTTAGGTTCAGAAAAAGAGAAAGGATTTCAAACGCTTTTAATGTTATATAATCAGTAATGTATGTTCCATTATTGTTAATTACTTCCTGCCAACGATTCAGAAGCTTCTGAATGCCACTTCTATAACATTTTTGTGGTTTGGAGGAAGAGAATTAGAGAGGATAGTTTTGACATCTTAATGTATTCCAAGCTCTTTTCCATCAAGATACTTCTGCAGACTTCAGAATACATGATAATCGGATGGGGATAGGGTCTGGAGAATAAAGAGGATGTGGAAGTTTTTTTCCAGTTTAACTCTTCAATTTTGCAGATGTAATCATTGCTATATGGTGCCGTGCATTATGCTGGTGTAATACAACACCTTTATAATTGTAAAAGCAAGCCTCTTTACTTTCAGTGCAACATTCAAGTGCTCTAACTGCTGACAGTAGAAGTCTGATGTAATCATTATATTGAGTGGCAGCAACTCAAAGTGGATCACACCAACAATATCCTCCAAACGCTTAACAAGACTTTCCTAGGGTGGAGGTCCTTCGCTTAACATTTTTATAAAATATCCATTTTTCATCTCCAGTCACTAACTTGTCCAAAAAAGGTGTTACGTTCACAAGATGCAGAGAAGTTCAGATGTCCGCTCTTGCTCTAAGGTTGGCTTGTGTCTAATCATGGGGGACCCATTTTCCAAGTTTTCACACATTTCAAAGCTGTTGCAGATGATGGTGAACTGTTGAATTAAGCTTCTGTGCTAGTTCTTCAACTGTTACAGCACAATCTTCATCAAGTGCAGCTAGCAGCAAGTCATTATTAAACTCAACAGAATGACCTGAACTTCTGAAACCACTTTTGACATTTTCTTTCATTGAGAGACTCCGCATCATAAACACCTTGAATGTTTCGTGTAGTTTCTACTGCACTGTTGTCTTTTTTAAACTCGTAAAGCATTATATGCCTAATGTGCTCCTCAGACACATGCATCTTCATAAGTATTTATTTGATTAATGATTTGAATAGGTGGATTGGGTTAGCTTCTTTTATTTGTCTGAACGTTTTTATACGTGCCCTGCTATTATGTAGCATTATTTAGTCATGAAAGTCTTTTAGAAAGAGAGAAACGAATGCACTTTCTGTATTAAATTTTCGGACTTCTGGGATGACCTGATATTCCAGATATCATGTGTGAGAGAATTAGAGATAGAGACAAAACTGGGACTAATTATACTCTGACATTCTCACAAATGCAAGCCATTAGACATCTCATCTTTATACTGTTTTATTACATATTATTTCAGTTACAGTGTTTACCTTTGTAAAATTTATACATTTAGTACAAGCAAGTCGGTCACGATGGTAGTGCCGTGTCAGTTTGCTGTATTTTACAATTTCATTACATTTATTTTTTAACCTTGTCCGAGATAAATGTACTGCTTCGTTGTGTAACACCAGTCCTTGTGTGTGTAAGGAAACCCTGACACTTTTCTAATTGTTAAGTGACACTAACAAAGACTTCAGAGTTACTTTGTTTTAACGCGTGTGTGTTTATCTCAAAAGAATATCGCGCGTAAAGTTGTCGGTAATATGTTCAGTAGATGTAGCTGCATTACAGACGTTGTGTGAACCTCTTTCAGTAATGTTGAACATTTTTTGTGTCGCGTGTTACCGCTATGCTAGGACGTGCTTTGTTTCGATTTTTATTTTTAAATTTAGTGAAAGCAGAAGAGAAAGTTTTACGAGATTCTGTACACACTGTTATAAACACGGTTTAACGATTGACTGTTTGTGATGCACACATTGTGTTCTTTGTGTGTACAGAAACACGTAATCCTTTATTTCTCTTTATAATAAATCACGTTTATAGCTTCTGTGGTTTATAGTGCATTAACTGTATACAGCAAACCAGTAACAATATTCTGTCTCTTCACGTGTTGCTATGGCTACCTTTAATAATATTAAGCGGATTCTCGAAATTTCAATTTGCAACAACACTGGAAATCACTAATGTTTAAATACACACATCCTACATTGTTGATTCGTGCACTCGAGAATTTCCTACAGATTTAGAGAATAGGCGGGAATTTCGCGATACACACTTAACAGTATAAGTTACACGCATTTCTAAATATATATTTAACTCAAAAACATCGATATTAAAATAAGTATATAATACTAAATCCAGTTACAAGCTCAAAAACTGAAGGTGGTTGCTGTTGAGTTAGTTGCCTTCCTTTTGGTCTATTAGTTAAAAACTAAGGAAGGCTAGTACAAATAGTTCATGTGTAGATTTGCTGACGTGTTAATCCAGAACTTTTATTGGGTTATATGTAATGCATTAATCCATTAATTCAAAAAAAAAAGTACTGAGGTTTTATGAAGCAAATTAATCCATCGTTTATAGCTAGTTACGTATTGCACAATAAATGTGTTTACATAGTTCTCCGATACACATTAGTCTAATTTAATTTTATATAACACATTAACCCAGCCGTTTTACTATGTTCTTTTTAACACATTAATTCTGCAATTTTAGTAAATTGCTAGACTGACATTAGAAATGTACTACATTATTAGACCCACAGTAGAAAATTACTACTGTATATTGTTTGGCTAACAGTAAAATGTTACTGTCTTGCTGACATTCGAAAAATTGCCGTTTTGCTAGGCCGACACTATAAAACTTCTATATTGTTAGACTAACAGTATAAAGTTACTGTGTTGCTAGACTTACATTAGAACAGGGGTCACCAAACTTTTTTTCACAGAGGGCCAGATTACTTGGGGAATGAGAAGCGCGGGCCGCATGATCATTATGTTCAACACTCATAAGTTAGAACGAAAGCTCTCTGTAAAAGACTTAACACTAAGTTTAGGATGCCACATTAGCCATGTGGGAGTAGCATGCAATACACACATATAATAAAAAAACAAACAGAAATACAACCAACATTTTTATTCACTAAAAGGTTATCAAAGAAGGTGACATTAGCAAAAACAATTGTCACATCGCACATAGTGAGTAAATATCTGAATTTCACTAAGCCGCAAAAAAGTTAGTGAGATTTATGAAATTGGCGTTTGGCTTTCAAAATATCTTCAATTTTCGGTTCTGAATTGCTATATCTAATCATTAGAATTGCTTTCAAATGTTCATCAGTGAACCTTGATCGAAGTACCGACTTCACATACTTCATTTTTTAAAATGCTTGTTCACAGATATAAGTTATTCCGCACATTGATGTCATACCAGATTCGAACTGCTTCAGCTTTGGAAAATCATCTTCAGGTATGCAGTTGTAAAATACAATAAGTTGTCTCTCTCTGTGCTTTGCTTTCAACAAGTCATTTCCTTGCAAATCGATGACCTCCAGCTGAAGTTCCACTGGCACGTCATCAATGACACAATCAAAAGGATTTTGAAAAAGGAGAATGTCACTTTCGATTCTGTCGAGGTCCGAAAATCTCTCTAAAAATGCTTATTTAAATCACCAATAATCTTTTTCTGAAACTTCAGGTTGACATCTTCTGTGATTCCAGCATGAAACTCATTGAAACACTACAAATGAGAGAGGTTTTCTCCTTCCAAATGTGCTTCAAACAATGACAGCTTTCTACGAAATCTTTTAACGATTCTATAGAAATCAGAGACAAGGTTATTCTTCCCCTGAAGTTTCATGTTCAATTCATTCATGTGGGATGTGATGTCAACCAAAAATGACAACCAGGTTGGATCCGACATAAGTGGATTGGCTCTATATTTCTCGATAAGAAATATATCTATTTCTCTTCCCAGCTTATAAAAACGAGACAAGACTTTACCGCAGCTGAGCCACCTTACCGCCGTGTGACAAGGCATGTCACAGAAATCCGAATCAATTTCTTCAAGAAACGCCTTGAACTGGCGATAATTAAGTGCCGACCCTGAATGAAGTTCACTGCAGAAATGACTGGTTTCAGTACGCAAGAAATATCTAAGTCTTTTCCACAGAGTGCTTGCTCGTGTATGATGCAGTGTATGAACAGAGCGCTTCAGATTTGAAGATCTTCCAACTGTTTCCTGATCAGACCCGTCTTTACTCCAGCCATGTTTCTTCCTCCATCAACTGTAACACCTCTAAGCTAATTCCACTGAAGGCTATAGTCTTGCAAAGTTTTATGCACTTCCATGAAAATGTCTTCTCCACTTGTTCTTCCCTGAATGCTGCAAACTGATGCCAACTCTTCCGTGATCTCAAAGTCCAAATTAACTCCACGAAAGAACACGAGAATTTGTGACGTACTCGAGAGATCAGTAGACTCATCCAGTACCAGAGAATGTCATAGGAAGTTTCTAGCTTTTGGCGTATCTGTAATGGGATATTATCTCCAAGTTCTTCTGCTCTCCGTACAACTGAAGTTGCTGAAAGGTTGATACTTTCAAAGAAATTGGCTTTTTTCAGGACACAGCTCATTTGCTGCTTCCATCACACATTCTTTGATGAAGTTGCCGTCAATAAAAGGTTTTCCTCGCTCTGCCATCCTATGCACTATTTTGTAACTTGTACGAGTGACAGATTCATTTTCAGCAAACTTTCTCGTGAAGAGATTCTTTTGAGATTCAAAAACACGTATTATGGATTCAAATTTCTCAGAATGGAACTTTCCTGAAAATTTCGAATATGTTGATAGATGTTTTGTTTCATAGTGACGCCAAATATTGTACTCTTTCAAAATGGCAACACTTTCTGTGCATATCACACAAGTAGCTTTCTGTTTTCTTGTTTCCACAAAGAAGTGCTTTTCTCCCCATTCTTCATTGAAAGCATGACACTCAGAGTCAACTTTTCTTCTTTTAAAAGCAGCCATAACGATGGGTGAAAAAAAAATAGGATTTGAAGATGAAAAAACACAGAACGCTGTGAGAAAAGTATTGTACTGGTCCAAGAACGCACAAACAAAATATATTGAAACGTACGTTTGCCACGACACTTACCTAAGAACGAGTTACGAAAAGCGCATAACCCAACTACTAAGAGATATGAGCTTACTGAAGCAGTAACCCCTAGGCCGCTGAATTTACAAGACAAGTCAATAGGACGAGGGTTAAGTCTGTACTTGTTTTCGAAATCGTAATGCTTTCATAGATACGTGCCTCCATATGAATAAACAGGCAACAAGGACAAAAGAATTTTCCTATTGGTTAAAAATGCACGTGAAAGCCTTGTTTCTTTTTATCATAAAGTCTTGTATTTGCCAGCTTAAAGCGACCAAAGTGTGATTTATTATGTTATGACAGTCGGACATTTGATGAAATGTCACTTTCTATTTCCAAGCGGCTAGCTGCTGGCAGGCCAGACAAAATGACCTCCAGGGCCGTAATTTGGTGACCCCTGCATTAGAAAGTTATAAAACAAAAAGAAATTCGAAGAAACTTTTCAGCGTGTAAAATCAACTACAGCAAGATACTTTTCAAAATAAGATCCATTTTTTGGTCGTAAACGGTGATTTTATATGGTCGTACAACTTAAGGCGTTTAACGAAAAAATCTCTACAGATAACATCTTAATCATTATCAATAGTTGTATCCCGTTGTTTAGTACAATTATTCAGCTAAACGAAGTAGCCAAAGAGTTGGCTGGAATCTGGACTCAAGAATTTGGTCTGTGCGCGTTGTTGTGAGTTCAGTGACAACACATCATAATTTAGTCCTGAACTATAAAAATCATGATAGTCATGTAATGTGTAGCATGTACATTGATTAAGTTGAATTATCATATCAATGTTTTTTTAAAACACTGAAGTGCTTCGTCTCTAAGTTTATTCATTTTCACTGACCATTAAGAACAGTTTCAGTCACTATATAACATCATTGAATTTTGTTTTTAACATTTGTAGTTTACTGAATTCGAGAACTTTATATGTATACATCGTCATCCTTTTGGTTTTGGGGCGTTATAATGTAGTCAATCCAACTACTCGATGGTAAAGAGCATCCCAAGAGTTGGCGGTGAGCACTGTTGCCTTGCTGCCTTCCCTCCAGTGTACCATTTTAGTATTGGGAATGGCTTGCGCCACTGCAGCTTTACCCGACATCTAACAAACAATGTACAAACTTGTGAACATGTAGTTTCAACAGGTAATACTCAAGTGATAACTGTACAACAAAAAGTTGATGCTTTCTAGAAAGTGACATCATTGCAGAACAGTTAATAAGTTTCCCTAGTGGTGGCACTTCTTGTCTGTTTTTCGTGATTTTTTATTTTCTATTTTTAGTGCTTTTGTTGATCTCAAACCTGCATTAAAGTTTCATTAATCTTTTGTGGATTGGGGTTGTGAACGTAATGCTAACATATGTGTAACAATCATGCTGCTGAGTAAAACGTATAACGAAATAATATTGTGGCAGGTAGTTTGAACTCGAACCCAATACGTAAGAAATGGGTAGCGATTAAATCAACCACACTCCACTGACACTATCAGTAACGTGTAACAAACAATATGACCATAATTAAACACACTCTACTGACACTATCAGTAACGTGTAACAAACAATATGACCATAATTAACCACACTACTGACACTATCAGTAACGTGTAACAAACAATATGACCATAATTAACCACACTCTACTGACACTATCAGTAACGTGTAACAAACAATATGACCATAATTAACCACACTCTACTGACACTATCAGTAACGTGTAACAAACAATATGACCATAATTAACCACACTCTACTGACACTATCTATCAGTAACGTATGACCATAATTAACCAACAATATGACCATAATCAACCACACTCTACTGACACTATCAGTAACGTGTAACAAACAATATGACCATAATTAACCACACTCTACTGACACTATCAGTATCGTGTAACAATATGACCATAATCAACCACACTCCACTGACACTATCAATAACGTGTAACAATATGACCATAATCTACCACACTCTACTGACACTATCAATAACGTGTAACAATATGAAATGGGTAGCGATTAAATCAACCACACTCCACTGACACTATCAATAACGTGTAACAATATGAAATGGGTAGCGATTAAATTGACCACATTCCACTGACACTTTCAATAACCTGTAACAATATGACCGTAATTAACCACACTCCACTGACACTTTCAATAACCTGTAACAATATGACCATAATCAACCACACTCCACTGACACTATCAATAACGTGTAACAATATGACCATAATCAACCACATTCCACTGACACTATCAATAACGTGTAACAATATGACCATAATCAACCACACTCCACTGACACTATCAATAACGTGTAACAATATGACCATAATCAACCACACTCTACTGACACTATCAATAACATGTTACAATATGACCATAATTCACCACACTCCACTGACACTATCAATAACGTGTAACAATATGACCATAATTAACCACACTCCACTGACACTATCAATAACGTGTAACAATATGACCGTAATTAACCACACTCCACTGACACTTTCAATAACCTCTAACAATATGACCATAATTAACCACACTCCACTGACACTTTCAATAACGTGTAACAATATGACCATAATTAACCACACTCCACTGACACTATCAATAACGTGTAACAATATGAAATGAGTAGCGATTAAATCAACCACACTTCACTGACACTATCAATAACGTGTAACAATATGAAATGGGTAGCGATTAAATCAACCACACTCCACTGACACTATCAGTAACGTGTAACAATATGACCATAATTAACCACACTCCACTGACACTATCAATAACGTGTAACAATATGACCATAATTAACCACACTCCACTGACACTATCAAACGTGTAACCCATAATTAACCACACTCCACTGACACTATCAGTAACGTGTAACAATATGACCATAATTAACCACACTCCACTGACACTATCAATAACGTGTAACAATATGACCATAATTAACCACACTCCACTGACACTTTCAATAACCTGTGACAATATGACCGATAATTAACCACACTCCACTGACACTATCAGTAACGTGTAACAATATGACCAAATAATCATGCAAGTTGTATTATGTTCTAAAGAAGCCTAATATAAGAATGTATAGCCTTGCAAAAAGTAACAAAAATAATATTTTTAAAACAAACGTAACACAGACATACTTTATAAAACAACCTTTACGCCGTGATATTGTTTTGTTATCAGTGTAATTTATTTTTTGTTAGCGGATAAAACAATGCTAGATTGGAAATATTTAGAATCAAGACGTCAAATTTTCAACGTAACTAAAAAAAAAAAAGGTGTCCATGGGTTTTAGAATTTTTTTAGCCCAGTTGTTTGATATCTGAACAGTTTGACCACACAAATAGTAAGTCGATTATACGCACACGTTCCCAAATGTGGTGCTGTATGTCTGTAAACCTACAATGTTAGAAACCGAGTTTCGATACCCGTGGTGAGAAGAACACAAATAGCTCATTGTGTATCGTTGTGCTTAACTTCAAGCACGCATGCTATTGAAATTAAACAGATGTTATTAAGTGTCTTTCATAGGTAACTGAGTTACATCTGCAGAAATGTAAAGCTATTTAAAATAAAAATCTGTTGCTATTAAAATATAACGTTGTACGAACATGATGTACAAAACGTGAATAATATAGAACTGTGTTTCGAATACAAGTACTGAGTGAAATGTGTTGTGGATAAAAATGTGCAGACAAACACTGTCGTGGGAATAAATACTGAAACAAATAATGCTCGACTCTTAACAATTTGTATATACACACGCTGATTGTTTTGTCGAAGGCTGTCAAGATCATATCATGTTCATGTAAAAATGATTAAACTGTCAAGATCGCATTAAGGTTAAAGTAAAAATAACTTGAAGGCTGTCAAGATTGCGTTATGTTTATGAATTAATCAATTTAACAGTTTCATTATCATCTGGTAACTAATTTGCGTGTTTCTTTTCTCTAAAGTTACGTTTGATATTAGCCGAATGGAACCCCTAACCTCGCTAACCAAATAAATATTTTAGTCAGCCTTCTGGATTACCATAACTTGTAAATCTTACATCATCGAAAGCACTGGTTTGTGTGTGTTTTAATTCATTGCACTTTTGTGTGTAATCCTGTGTGCTAACCCTTATAAGAAGTAATCAAGGACAGTGAGTAACAAAATAAATGAACTAGAGAAGTTCTAAGTATCTGAGTGTAGTCGCGGGGTTGAGTCTTTCTTAATCTTTATGTTTCTCTTTCTACAGGGAAAATTTTAATTTCACAGTAGTGTACCACACCTAATATTTTTATAATAATTAACTTTAGTTGATTTGATCATTTAACTCACTGTATCTTCCTTACTGCTTGGGTCTTTGTTTTGTGTTTTTACCTTCTCGACCCGTACTTCATTTTGTCTGTAAAATGAATTATGGCCTTTTTGAAGACTCGAGCTGACCAACCTTTTTTTATCACATGAAGTTATATCCATTATAGCAAAAACACACTTTCAGTGCCTTTATAATCACGAAGAAGCGACTCAAACTGTGATACTCAGTGCGTTAATATTCACGAAGGAACAATCCAAGTAAAGGACTCAAACCTTTCCCATCAAAGTGTTAACAGTCACGATAAAAAACACTCAAGCCATAACACTCAGAGTATTAACGGTCATGACGAAAATGATTCAAATCGTTACGTCCACTAGGCTGTCACTGACTTATGTTGTGACATTCATTGAAACCTTGACGATCAGTATCACGAATTAATAAACCATGAAACACTAAGCTGATAATAACGAAGAAATTGAATCGTGAGACTCATTTCGTTGATAATAACGAAGAAACGGCTCAAATTTTAACAAGTAATACGTTAACATTTACGAAGAAACAGGTCAAACCTTGACTTAATTTAATATATTGGTAGTCGGAAAAAAAAACAACGAAAAAGAGATTGAACGAGATAGAGGTAAGAGTTTGGAAGACTTTTTTCTACTGAATAGTTTATTTTAACTCGGGACTTCTTGTGAAAGGGCGTCAGTTGTCTTCTTACCTCACTCTTGGAAACATTTCGTCTTTTTCATTCGTATATCTGTTGCTCCAATAAAACAACATAAAATCAGTTATTTTTGTTTAACTTGTATACAAGTCAAAAGTCAATAATGAAGAATAAAAATCACTGAAGATTGTGAGCTGTATCTGGCCAACAATACAAGCTTAATGCACACATTTATAACTTAATAGATATGCAAAAGTCGATAATTTTAAATAAAACTAAACACAAAGTATGTTTTTTCTGCGTTCAACAAATAACGTTACGCTTTGACGAACTGTTTAACATATGACAAAGTATTTTGGGTTGTTACCCATAATTCAGTTGGGAAAGTCACCGTTTAAAGCATTGTCGTGATAATGGCCGTGAAGCACCATGTGATACTGATGGACGTATCTTTACAGTGGTTGTACGGTTGATGGTGTCACAGAATAGTGGTTTAGGCTTTATTTTATTGAAACTGGTTTTTGAGCTTAAACTTTCTAATTACACGTTTTAGGTTTTTGAGTAGAAATACCGTAATACTATAAAGTTTCTGTCCTTTTTTTTTATTTTAAAAAAGGACATTGGCAGTTGACAAACGAACCATGAAAATTTCGCCTCGCCAAATACCATACGTTTTAGTCGTATTGGAAGAAAACCTTATTGTTAGGGTGTGCAAGCTGGTTAGGATTTGGCAAGCGTGACGTAACAGTGCACACAGAACGCAAGCACTCACTCGACGTTGTCTTTCACGTCACGTTTGTAGAGCCGAGCTTGCTATCCAGCTGCCCAGCTCCCACGTATACGTAGTGGATTCTCTTCAATCGATGAACAGAACCTCAGGTCGGACCGCCACTGTTACGTAGAATGGTGTCAACAATATAGTTGGGACTCGTGCAGTGATAGGACAGTATTTTACTGGTAGATCATTTTAACTGCGATTGTGTTAACTTTAGGAAAAATATGCGTTTTGGGATGAACACTTTACTGTGTATGGGCAAACATTTTTACGACTACGTGTAAGGTTCATATCGCCAAAACCTGAATCTCGGGAAATTTCACGTGGCCACAAGTCAAGACATCAACGACTTTAGGTGAGCACGCAAATGTGAGTGTTTGCCATCTTTTTAGTACATTTCTTTGTCTTTGATTTAATTAGACAATTGCTGTATGTGAATTGTTATCAAGATGATAATAGTTAAAACTATCAGTAAAAACGTGACATTTTAGTTTCAACTGTTTAACTAAGAAGGTTCATTCATTATAATATTTGGCTTCTCACATCCTTGAAAACACTCACTGAATACAAATTAAATTATATAGTTAATAAAAGGTTCAGTGTTTTTTGTCAGCATAGAAAACAATATAACGTATATTGAAGAAATCAAACTTAAGTAACAGTGGTCTTATGCAGGTTGTTGTTACTTAGTGTACATCCACCCACCCAATTTAATTTTTGTAAGATGTACAGTTATTAACGATAATATTTTAAAAGTTGAGTATCAAGTCATATGGAATTATTCCACTCCATTTTCCTTTAATATGTTAACTTTTTTTCCTATGCAAACTTTAAACAATAAAGTTAAATGTATTTTAAAAAATCCATGCACTGCTTCGTGAACTTGTTATCACTAACTTCTGATATTTAAGTATAGCCTTTCAAATAATAATCTGACTTATATACTGTTGTAGTTTTCTAGCTTTTATCGCTTGGTAGCCTTTTGGAAATGTCACTCGCTGTACTGGAAATCGATTAGACGAAAATCGTTTCAATTTCCATCCGGTTTTGAAAATCGACTTAAGTTTTTACTCATCTTGCCTGATGTCACGATAATAGATTTATAAATTACATTTAGGTAATTTCAGGACGATTGGAAAGAATTTGAGCATGGCGTTCATTTACTAACTGATCGATTTTTTCTCGATACATTTTCCTAAGGATTAAAAATACTATCTGTTTGCTTATATGTTGATTATTTCATTTAAAAGTGTGTGTGACGAAGTCTGGTTCTTCTGAGGATATTCCGAAGGGGGGGATATTTATTAAACCCTTGATATATAATGATGTATGATGGTTGTCTTTTTTTTCACATGTATATCTAAGTTGTTTCTTTACAGTTTCTGATAACTTACCGTTGTAACTGTGGCTTCAACACCCAGGTGTTACTAATTTGGAATACACTTATGAGTTTCTACTTCTACAACTGTTGAACACGCGGTTTTAAGGAAAAGGATTGCTGGAGCTGTGTTTACGATATTTCATTATAGGATTTTTGTGAAAGTCTTTGTTTTAACATAAAATTCATATGGATGACTCACTTAACACACACATACTTCCAGCAGGACCGCCAAGACTTTGGGGGTAAGGTATGTGTAGGTAAATATGGTCAATTACTCAGTGCAACCGTGCTTAGCAGATAGCGAAGCTTGTGTGCGTTTTGTGTGCGCTCACTTTCCTACTTCATTCTGAACCATAATAATTATATGCAATAAATAAATAATTTTTTTAATTAAGGTTGTGCAGAAACAAAAGAATATATTTTAAAGGAGTTGGTGTAATTTTGGTGCAGATGGTGATGGACAACGGTTTGATGTTGTATAAAGCTGGTGATGTTATATCTAAGTGAAGTACTTTTATTTGCTTTCGTTTCCCCTTAGAACTTGAATGAACCGAAGTGTGTAGATGCTACGTCTGTGTATAAATTCAAAAGGTAACTGATAGTGTTTGTTTTGATTTTCTTTGTAAGAAAAAAAAACTCATTTTAAAACTTGCTTATAAACATAATATCTGCGTTGAACCTGTAAACATGTTCTGTGTGCCGATATGTCGGAAAACACTGTTTAGGTTTAACCCAAGAATTATCTGTGTCGTCCATAGACCCCGTCTGCTTATTAAATATATCTTTCTAAACTGTTTGTGGACAAGACTTTCTTCTGGGTTCACTGTTTATTCGTTAAAGGACTTCTAACAGTAAACAAATGACTCAATTTCACTAATACTGTGATTAATCCCACTATTTAAGGTACGGCTTTCCTGCATATTTTACTGTGACAAAGAAAATGAGTGACTTCACCCTTTTGTTTTTTTGGTCAGTTTTTTATGGTGTTTGACTCGCCCATCCCCTCACGATGATGGCTCAGCAGGAACTTAGGTTGCTTATAACTTTAAAATTTAAGGTTCGATCCGTGCAGTAGGCATGACACAGATAGCCTGTTGTGTATTTTTTTGCTCATCAAACAGAGTGATAATAGACTGACTGTTGATAACAGAGACGTAAAATTATTCAACGTGATGTAATATGTCGTACCTATTGGCATTAAAAGAAGTCGATGATTTATAGCTGAGCGAAACAGTTGTGGTAAGTCAGCCGTTATTCATGTTATGTATTTTAAAACTTGAATACGCATGATGAGCGTATTCATGGGCTTTGGGTCAAACGATTGCTCTCAGCATCCTAAAATGCCTACAGTATGCTTATTGTTGTTGTTATTATTATTAGTAGTAGTAGCAGTGCATTTTCGTATAAAATCACTTAAATTCTTTGTGCAGAAGGAAAGGTCCACATCTTCTCGAGAAGAACTCTCCCACTGCGTAGTGCTAGCTACGCCTCAGCCTGTCCTTATATTCTTTCCTACTTTTAACACTTCGTTTGTGCAAAGATTCGTGAATTTTTACGATGGCCCATTCAAAATGTTCGCATCATCTGATGTCAACCGTAAGTCGTTCACTCCAGTACCGTTTTATATAAACCGCAGTTGAGAAAAGGGTTAAGTGATTTTCATGGTATTGCAGCTGCGGTTTTCGTAAGGCTGATCTACACAGACAATCCTTATTTCACCTAGGCATTAATGTTTGTAGTTTTAGACAAATTATCTAATAAAATCTAAAAATCCGAACTTCTGTTTGTTCTTCAGCTTTCGATCTTTACATTTCTTTTGATTGGAGAGTCTTATGATAGTCGTAATAATAGTCGTAAGTTTTCTTCTGAACAGGGTGTGTTGCTGGTAGTGTTCTAGTTGTAGCGAACCAAGCATACTTTTGTTTCATATAATCAAAATATTGTATAATTATAATAACTGGCAACGCGTACTGATTACCGATATTGATTTTACTTCTGTTTACATTGGTTTAATAATAACGTGTGTACAAATCAAAATATGTACATTATTCACCAGGATGCCCCTCCCTTTCATACAGATGCCACATTGCACCTTACAGTACGATACAGTAAAAAGAAAATCACTTTAATGTGCTTATGTATATTTATATATAATGCTTAACAAAAAAGGAAGTTTTTACATAGTAATAAAAACTCACGATCACAGTAAACTGTTAACTGGGCCATCGGTACAACTAATTAAATACGCATATCTGTTGTTGTTTGTAATGAAGCACCGAACTACAGAATCGTCTATCTGTGCTCTGCCCACCACGAAATCTGGAATCTAGCGTTGTCAGTCCGTAGACATGTCGCTGTGCCACTGGAAGGCAATACATTTCTAAGGTATCTACTTATGAAGATCAGAAAGCTTTATTTTATAATTTCAGTACCCTCGGTGTTAATGGTGTTTTCAGCCGGTATACTCTTTATGAAATTCGTGAAACTTTAAAGCTATTTGTTTTCAGTCGTATAAATATATACAGTCGTGAATTTTTTGTTATATGAAGAATTAATGTTGCATCAAAATTTTAGGTAATTGAAAAAATGAACTCGAGCCCTTTTGGAAGCTAGAATGAAGTTAGAATGAATAGGAAGTGTATTATAGCGTGTGATAGTTAGTGTGATATCAGGTTTTTAAAGTGTACTCCAAAAATGCGATTCATGTGAAGTGTTTCTAGGTTATGAAAGTCGTTGTCGTTGTACAGAGTTACTGATTTTTTTTTTTTTTTGTTAGTGTTGTGCATTATAACTATATCTTGATAATGCCTTGTGGTTAGCGTGCTTGGACTGTGAATCCGAGGATTTGTGGTTCGTAGCCTATTCTCGTAAAAACATGGACGTGTCGAAAGAGTAACAATAAAACCCCAGACGAGAGTAACCTGAAGAATTAACAGTGGATGTTGATGATTAGCACGTTTAGTGTTTCGGTTCAGGGTTAGTAACGGTTAGTATTAGATCTTTGTGTAGCTTTGAATAAAAATTGTGAAGCAAACAAACAAGACGGTGAATTCTTTTGTTTTGAACATATTAGAACTGCATAAAATAATCCACTTCTAACGAGAATGCTAATATATTTCAGTTCAATATATAATTTCAAAGAGCGATAGACGATTTGATATGTTTATTAAAATGTCAGTGATAAAAAGGTTGTAAATTAACGTTATGTACACAGTTTTAAGTTTTTAACCAAGGCAATGATTGGACAATGTTTGGATTATTTTTCAAGTTCTTCTGCGTCATATTATCGACAAAAGTACAAATTATACGATAGGAAGTAAGTAGCGGATGAGATGGCTGGTTAATACAGTGGAGTACAATTAGGTATGGTTTGTTTTGTTTCGAATTTTGCGCAAAGCTACATGAGGGCTATCAGCGCTAACCATCTGTAATTTAGCATTGTAAGACTAGAGGGAAGGTAGCTAGTCATCATCACCCACCACCAACTTTTGGACTATTTTACCAGCGAATAGTGTGATTGACCATCACATAATAACGCCCCCATAGTTGAAAGGGCGAGTATGTTTGATGTGACGGGGATGCGAACTCACGACCCTCAGATTATGAGTCGAGTGTCTTAACCCACCTGGCCGTACCGGACATAGTAAGGTATGTGTAAGTTGTTAACATTTTCAAACGAGATCCACCATTCGAGCGCTTTTCAGATAGTTGACTATTATTATTCATCCTTAGCTCTTCAAAAGCTCTAGAGTTTTGGATCTGGTTTGAAAATATTACAACTTTTGAAGGTGATCCTGCGTATTTACTTCCTAACCAGAATGTAATATGTTATATATGGCATGTTCCGCACAAAAATACTCGCATCTTTTATGTTCACAGAAAACATAAACCAGGTTGCCAAAAAACAATTGGGCTTGTAGTTGACAAACATCTGGATCGCCAATAATGGGCGTATTTAATTATTTTTAAATGACCTTCGTTCTTCATAGCTTGTACGTCGTTTGATGTTCTGTATTACGGATATTATCGTGGTTTTGATACTTTGTATGCGTCACATGTGTCACAATAACGGTATTGCTTTTTCTGTCCGAGTTCACCCCACCCCCAGTAGGACAGCGGTAAGACTTCATGCTTACAACGCTAAAATCAGAGGCTCGATTCCCCTCGTTGGACACTGCAGATAGCCCGATGTGACTTTGCGATAAGAAAAAACGCACATACATACACAGTGCACGAGGCTTTATAGTATAATTTTTATAAAACAACATTCCATTACTGCGGTGAAATGGTGTTTTGGGCATTATTGACCTTGTATGAAACTTATGATCTTGTATATATACCCCTGAAAGTATAAAGTGATTTTTCTTGTCCAAATTAAGCTACAAAATCAGAAGATACATACAGAGTGTTGAGGACTTAGGTTCTGTGTTAGTTACCTACGTGTCACAGAAGAACGTCTACTGCACACCGCACCACCTGCTGCTATCTGCCGTGCCTCGTGCGAGGCGCGTGCCCAAACCGAGCACTTTTACTACAGCGCCTGTGGCTCGAACGTGAGATAACTGCTGCGTCATAGGGCAGGTGTTAGAGCGCAACAATGACAGCTGGCTGGCGACCGTAGCGACCGACTGTCAAGGTGCGATTGGTTGTGAGACTTAGTGTTACAAAAAACTCTAATAGACCTCCAACAATGATTTACCTTTGGTGCCAGAGTTCTAACATTTTTGTGGGTGTTTCCAATTAACACATGTAAGTAGAACACTTTGTTTTGAATTCGTGTAAATTTATGCTAAAAAATTAAAATTCGTCATTGTTTAACCTACTTGTTGACTGGATTGTTCACATATTGGTGTATAGCGCACGTGCCTAAATTAGAAATCACATCTGTAGGGGTATGCAGAAAAGATGTAGATCATTCCTTCACGTATTTAGCAGGTTCATAAGGGAACCTTACTTCTGCTTTGTTTGTATATGAACGCAACAGGTACAGAAAAAAATATGTTTTGATACCTTTATTAGTTATAAATTGTTTCATAAATGGATTAAGTGTATGATGTTTTATATGGAAAAAAGTACAATATTGTTCAATCGTAGAATTACCAGTGGGGGTTCTTGTCAACTTTTCATACCAAAACCACTTTTGAGTTCTTGCCTTTGTCGTTCAGAGAGACTTTAATAACTTGTTACAATTTAAACGAATATAACATTAATATTGCAGTTATCCCATTAATTACTACTTGTGTCTCTTACAAACTCAATGAAGAATGTTAGTGACTGTGCATTTTTTTCTTTGGCATATGTTTACACTGAATGGTGTAGAGAACAAAAATATAACAATACTTAGTATGATACAATATGTATGGACTCCACTGGTAATGAACAAATTAAGACAAATCGGTAGTTTGAGGGTTAACTTTCTTTTCACTGAGAGCTCCTTTTGTGTGATTTGAATAATGTTGAAATTAAATTTTAAACCCACCTAACTTGTGGTGGAAAGGTTAACTATAAGACATATAAAACTTCGTTTGATGCACAACCAAGTGTGTGAAGGAAATTAATAACATACACAAACAATGAAGGAAAATAGCACAAGTTATATATTTTGTTTTGATTATAATGGCATGGAAGGTCTCTTACTGAAAGTTAGAAATTGAAAAGACAAAATTGATAGGTGTGTCAAAACCATGTGAATTGTATTATGTGTGTGTATATATCCATAATTTCTTTGAAGCTCTTAAGTTTTATGGAGATCATTGGAGCTAACTGCCTGAACTGATGATTGATTTTGTCTTCAGAGTTACCACATGGCTCTAAGACTCCCTCTCTAACGATGCATGCCCCTCCCAAACCTGGTGTTCACACTATGGCAGCTATTTCCCCTCTTTATCCTGGGCAACATATTAATAACATGATTGGTCACAACAGTGGAAGTAGTAATTCTGCTTTGAATGCCACCAGAACTTCAACTTTTGCTGCAGCTCTTAGGAAACTAGCAAAGCAAGCTGTGGATCCGGTAGCAGGTATGTGTGTCATGATCTGATTTGTTTTTTAATGTAGAATTAAGGGAATTAATTTAATGAAAAAAATTGTTTTTCAAATTGTGAAGTTCTGTACTTTGCCAGTTTGGTTATGTAGTTACGTTATTTATGTAGCGTATTGATTAAGAAACTTATTGCCATCACAAGTAATGCTGTGTAACTCTACTGTCTTTTACACACCATCTAGAAAAAAGACCTGACATCCATTACTCTAGAATAAGCGAATGACACAAATTCGTAGACATCTTTTCAGAACTATTAATTAAAATGTCAGCCACAATAAAAAGGGCCCAAAGACTTATACGTATATAAATAACGTTCCATTATAGTGAACCCCATACTGTTAATCTGCACTGTGGACCTCCTTTAATATTCAAGAAAACACTTCAAAGACGAAGAGAAATACGTAACAAGATATTTATGAAATTGAAAATTTATAAAAATATAAATCTACGTTTCAAAAACCGAAGTGTCACAGTAACAAAAATTACATTTAACAAAGGATTTCATCCATGTACTATCTTGTAATTGAATTATACGTTAGTTTTGCATGCTATTCTTTTCAGTTTTTGGTTGTTTAACTGAGAAATGAACAACTTAAAAATCTAGAAGCAAATGTATCTTAACGTCAAATTAAGAGATAGGTTTGTTTGTTTGTTTTTGAATCTCGCGTAAAGCTACACGAGTCGTCCCTAATTTAACAATGTAAAACGAAAGGGAAGGCAGCTATTCATCACCACCTACCGCCATCTTTTGGGTTTCTCTTTCACCAACGAATAGTGGGATTGACCGTCACATTATAACGGGAATTTGAACCCGCGACTTTCGAGTGCCTTAACCATCTGGCCATGCTGGACCTGAGGGGAAAGTAGCATTTGCAATTTACATAATATTTATTATAAATCTTAGGCCTATTTGATTCAGGGTATTAACTTTATTGCAACAGCACAACAAAACTGTGATAGCGTAATGAACATATTATCGTTTTTAGGAAAAAAGATCTATTGAAATCTTGGCCAAGTATGTTAAGGCGTTCGACTCGTAATCCGAGGGTCGCGGGTTCGAATCCCGATCGCACCAAACATGCTCGTTTCCCAGCCTTGGAGGCGTTATAATGTTATGGTCAATCCCACTATTCGTTGGTAAAAGAGTAGCCCAAAAGTTGGCGGTGGGTGGTGATGACCAGCTGCCTTCCATCTAGTCTTACACTGCTAAATTAGGGACGACTAGCACAAATAGCCTTCGAGTAGCTTTGTGCGAAATTCAAAAAACAAATTATTGAAATCTTATTAATTTTGAAGAACAAAATATTAATACAGCTAATTGTAGTCATTAATTTCTATATAACACCATAGAATGCAGTATTCGTCACATAAGTTATATATGTAAATATTATTTAACTGATTTTTTAATTTAAATATTGTTACAGTGTTTGTTTGTTTGGGAATTTCGCACAAAACTACTCGAGGGCTATCTGTGCTAGCCATCCCTAATTTACCAGTGTAAGACTAGAGGGAAGGCAGCTAGTCATCACCACCCACCGCCAACTCTTGGGCTAATCTTTTACCAACGAATAGTGGGATTGACCGTCACATTATACACCCCCACGGCTGGGAGGGCGAGCGTATTTAGCGCGACGCGGGCGCGAACCCGTGACCCTCGGATTACGAGTCGCACGCCTTACGCGCTAGGCCATGCCGGGCCTTGTTACGGTGTTTGTAGATTTATAACTACTCAATTATAATTTATGTGTATCATGAGACTTCTGTTAGCAGTCTTATTATGGTTGATATCATAAATACCGACTAAGACTTGTATTGTCAGAAGAAATTGCAAAACAAAACTTCGTATAAATTTTATTTGCTTTTACCTAAATTTCAAGTTGGAATCTTAGGCAAGTGTTGTTATTGTTTATTAAATCTAAATTATGCATAACATAAACATGAATATAATTTCTCTGTTCAAGCGTCTTTCACACAACAGAAAACAATAAACTTTGCAATCATTATTGTTAGTAAAACGTTTTTCTATCTCACAATGTTACTTCAGTTCATGACGTCATTCAAATAAGAATACTATTATGCGCATAGTAACACTGATATTTCACTTAGAAACAATAAAGAAAGTGACTTACAAAGCGTACAGTGCAGAGAGATTTCAATGGCTAGTTACACTCAATTATTTTATATTTTCGGTAGTTTCCTGCTTGTTTCAGGTTTTACATTCGTCTACGAAATTGAACGTGGTTCTACTCTTACATTAATATGTTCAAACCAAGCAAGAGAAGAACCAGTTATTTGGTACTTAAATCTCAATGAACAAGTTATTAATAGTGAGAGAACGCAAATAAAATACGGTGGCAAATTAGTGCTAACCAACATCCAGTTTGAAGACGCGGGAATTTACACATGCAAAAATCGTGAAGGTGATTACAAACATGATGTCAGAGGTAAATTCATGGTTTTTTAGACCATATTTTCATTTATTAAACTACACTAACTTAACAGAAATAACATCTAAATCGAAATCGTCCATCTTGCTTTTAAATGTCTTTCAGCCATAACCTTTTCGTTTGATATTTCACTCACCATGTGTATTGATTTAAAAAATAATTACCTGTGTATACGTAATATCACACTATGTAAGAAAATTTTTACCTTTTCTTGTTCCTGGGCACAAGATGTTTTTTTCCTAATTGCTTATGCCTAAAGTAAATGGAAAAGGTCTATTTTTTTCAAACTTTGCTTTTGTGACTTGGGAGCGTGTACAACGAAAACATGATGGTAGAATATATTTGAGGGCTGATACGTGAAAAGGATTTATATTACAGTCGCAAATCTCGAAAAAGTACTTCTAAATATTTTCGTATAACTTTAATATAAATACATGTAAATCTTGATTCATATGCTGTCATGGCCCGGAATGGCCAAGCTGTTAAGGCGTGCGACTCGTAATCTGAGGGTCGCGGGCTCGCATCCCGGTCGCGCCAAACATGCTCACACTTTCAGCCGTGGGGGCGTTATAATGTGACGGTCAATCCCACTTTTCGTTGGTAAAAGAAGAGCCCAAGAGTTGGCGGTGGGTGGTGATGTCTAGCTGCCTTCCCTCTAGTATTACACTACTAAATTAGGGACGGCTATCACAGATAGTTCTGTGCGAAATTCACAAACAATCATATATTGTTTTATTCATATATTATGTAAATTTGCCCGTTTCTACATGTGTATTGACTACAAAATTCTTTATATTGCCCATGTATACGTAAGATTATGATGACAATAGTATCACTTTTAACTTAATTATTTCATATTATGTGTTACTTTTTTGCAAACAACCAAGCCGGATATGTTCATACGAAGGAAAAAGAAAATTAATTCTGTCATTAATTATCGTTTGTAAAGTATTTGTATTCATTGGTTTCAACCTTAGGAATTCAAAGATTGGCCCGGCATGGCCAAGCGCGTAAGGCGTGCGTCTCGTAATCCGAGGGTTGCGCCCGCGTCGCGCCAAACATGCTCGCCCTCCCAGCCGTGAGGGCGTTAAAATGTGACGGTCAATCCCACTATTCGTTGGTAAAAGAGTAGCCCAAGAGTTGGCGGTGGGTGGTGATGACTAGCTACCTTCCCTCTAGTCTTACACTTCTAAATTAGGAACATATCGGTGCAATGGGCTAACAACCTACTCACTTAAATCAACCTGTTACAGAAACCGCAGTGATTGCGGCCCTATGTTCCTTGAAGGAATCGAGTGGCAGATGATGATGATGAATTCAAAGATTTGGTTAAAAATTTGAACTCTAAAGATATCTTACTGATACACTACACTTTCAATCTATCTAAAGTTTCTACACAGTAGTTTCAAACTGTTGATACCACTGCCGTTCTATTCTTTCTTTTTTTTTTGCTATCTTAGTCTACGGATTTACAACGCTAAACTCAAAGGTTCGAATCCCTCTGTGAGCTCAGCAGATAGTCCGACGTGGCTTTGCTAAAAGAAAGCACACAAACATAAACAACTTAGCTCTACATGTATTTTACGTATACAAATTAGATATTTTCATTCTTTGTTAGTTTGTTTTGGAATTTCGCACAAAGCTACCCGAGGGCTATCTGTGCTAGCCGTCCCTAATTTAGCAGTGTAAGACTAGAGGGAAGGCAGCTAGTCATCACCACCCACCGCCAACTCTTGGGCTACTCTTTTACCAACGAACAGTGGGATTGATCGTCACATTATACGCCCCCACGGCTGGGAGGGCGAGCATGTTTAGTGCGACGCGGGCGCGAACCCGCGACCCTCTGATTACGAGTCGTAATCCTTACGCGCTTGGCCATGCCAGGCCTTTTTCGTTCTTACCATAAACGGATGTTTCTTTAATAGTATCAGGTTTTGATGGGGAGTGCAGAGGTTAGTGAAGCCTAATAATTATGTTTAACATCACATTTGCTTGCAAATATTTCTGCCTCATTTGTTTCAATTTGCTCATAACCGATTTTAAGTCAGTGGTGTGCGAAAATCTCGTTATAGGAGATTTCTTTAATGCTAGAACCCGTTAGTCGGTCTCATTTATAGCAATAAAAAATATTTTTTCTTTATGTAAAATATGTACAGGATGGGTAGAAAATGTTTAAGTTGGCGAAGCAATGATATTACACGATGATTTAATGTTTAAACTGGAATAAATGTGACTGAATAATTTCTTTGGTTAAAAGGAATTTTAATTAAAACTTCATTTATTAAAACTGGTGTTTTATTTTAAATTGATCCTCTTATTCTTGTGGTTCAGTATTTTCAAGTGACTCGCAAATACGTTGTTTTTTCACATTCTTTATGAATACATTTAAATCCAAGTCGTATAAGTATGTCTTTAGTTTAAGTAGAGTGCATATTTACAGAGAAAAATAAAAACAAAAACTCACAGCTTAAAAACGTGTAATATAATCTATTGTACCATTTAATCATTAATTAAAAACGTTACGATTATAGTCTTATAATCGAACTGATAAGCAACCAGTTTTGGACTGACAACAGATAAAATCAGTTAACACTTAACATTAAATAACTATGTTCATGGAGTTATTGTTTTAATGAAATAGTCTCCCCATGGGACAGCGGTAAGTCTATGGATTTACAACGCTAAGATCAGGAGTTCGACTGCCCTCGGTGGACACAGTAAATAGCCCGATGTGGTTTTGTTATAAGAAAAACTATGTGTACTTGATCATTCGAAAAGCTTTTCATTCTCTACAGTTAATTAGAAAGTTAAGTTCTTGCTTTCTACTCCAAGTAAGCTATCAAATATATTAGACAAAAGTGAAAGAAGATTACCTCATACTTACAGTTTGTGGTCCCTACATATAGTTGTCAGATTTTCATGCATTACACGTGGACTGATATTAAAACAGCTACAATAAGTGCATTTCTTTTCAATTTATTTAAACATTTTCAAGGTACATCTAATTGTAGCTGTAGTAATATCAGTCCACGTGTAATAAATGAAAATCTGATAACTATGTGTAGGGACCACAAACTATAAGTGTGAAGTAATCTTTTGCTTAATAGATTTGATAGCTTACTTAGAGTAGAAAGCAAGAACTTAACTTTCAACTTGCGGTCACATACCGCGCTTTTTCTAACATAGCTAACACCGATCTATGTTTTCCACTATAAAAGCAAACTACTGTCAATTATTCTGAATTTTGTCATTGAAAGCTAACATTTCAGCTCTTGTTTTATATATTTTATTTTGTTTTTCTGTGATATGTATTGATATATTAGTGATACCAATGATCTGTATGCTTTTCTAATCATGGTTTTCAGTTGGTTGAGTCAAATAATTCATATTATTCGTTTGTTCACCTACAAAGTAAAAAAATTCTTTATGGAATTGTCTCTGCTGATCAAACTGTTGTTACTGCACCAGATAGGAATTTTAAAATACTCCCATCTACGTTAATTAAACTATGTTTTTATCGATTTCGTTCATAAAACGATACGTTATTTTTTATATCATTTAATTATAATGAAAATTGAACTGTCTTATTTTTATATGATAGTTTTTAACAACCTTCGTGTAATTTCCTATTAATACTATTTGCATTACGATAATTTGGAGAGGGGAGCTTATATGAAGCCAGCCTACCTTTATACACACAATATTACTTGAAATGATGCTCTTGTTTGTTAGAAGTTCTTCTGATTCAGTTTTGATGTTCTGGTATATACGAGAGCTGTTCAAAAAATACGCGGACTGACGTCATAAAACAAATGTACTTTATTTAGAAGTCACAGGTCTGGGACTCCTTCAAAGTACTCTCCTCCCCAACGCACACACGTATCCCAACGGTGTTTCCACTTGTTGAAACAGTCCTGGTACGCTTCTTTTGTAATGTCCTCCAGCTCCTTCGTCGCATTTGCCTTAATCTCGGGAATCGCCTCAAACCTTCTTCCTTTCAAGGATCTTTTGAGTTTGGTAAACAAGAAAACATCGCAAGGAGCAAGGTCAGGTGAGTAGGGGGGGTGGGGAAGAACAGTGATCGAGTGTTTGGCCAAAAACGCACGAGTTTTGAGGCAGAAATTTCGCAGCAACGCGGTGCATCTTCAATTTTTCTGTCAAAATCTCGTAACAAGATTCAACTGATATCCCAAACTCTTCAGCAAGCTCCCTAACAGTCAGACGTCGATTTGCCCGCACCAGGGTGTTGATTTTGTCGACGTGTGGGTCGTCAGTTGACGTGGAAGGACGTCCAGGACGCTCATCATCTTCAATGGACTGTCGACCATCCTTAAAACGTTCATGCCACTTGAAACACGCCGTACGCTTCATAGCAACATCACCGTAAGCCGTGTTAAGCATAGCAAAAGTTTCAGTCGCAGATTTTCCAAGTTTAACACAAAATTTCAAAGCAAGTCGTTGCTCCTTCAGGTCATTCATTCTGAAATCCGCCAAACGAAAAAAATCGCACTTCACTTAAAACCGCGTAGCTAATACACAAATGAAGATATCTGCAATCGGGAATTGGCGTCGTAATCAGCTGATCTGTGCGAACCTAGCGGCACCAAGCGGATTCCACTGGAACCAACTGGAGCCGCGCAATTCAAACAGTCCGCGTATTTTTGAACAGACCTCGTACTCTTAGTATTCTCAGAATATTTTGTAAATTATAAAATCGTGAAAATTAAAAGTATCATCTTCAAACTATAATACATCGAACAAGATTTATTAAGTTTTATTAATATAGATATAAAAGTGTTTCTTTACATTGGTTTAATGTGTGTTTGCTCTTGTATTACAAGGAATTATTTGATTTATCGTCTAGCGATGTTGGATTCTCTGTTTCATATTTAAATGTTACATGTAGTATATTTATTTGAGTTGCAATGTTAAATTTAAAAACGTGAGATTGTATTTCTTTGTGTTACATGAATGTTGTTTTGAGTTTCGGGCTTGTTTCTCTGACGTAAAATACGTGGAAGTTGCCATAAAGTATTTTATAAATGACATTAGTATTGTATTTGCTTTATTTTTTACAAGAATTTAAATATTTTGTTTATTGTATTTGGGGTTATTGGCTGGGTGAGTATCGTGTTGTTGACTGAGGTTTCTCTATATCACCGTTATCTCAAATATCTTTCCTAATCGCTTTATAACCTAGAAACATCGAACTATATATGAATTCTGTAATAAAAAGTTTTAAATTACCCATTGTAGAACGTCTGCAAAATTTATTAGCTTCAAGTGGGTTCCTCAGAAATATAAATGCATGAAATAGATTATTACAATAATGTTAAAAGTACTTACAACGAATTATTACTTTAGAGATAACATGAAATCAGTTTTTCTTAATTTTCATGAGAGGAAATGTCGATGTTGAAGTGTGGTATGAATAAGTATTGGTAAACATATCCACATATAATTACTTCAAATGTTACCATCAACACTACACTCTTTGTTCGTCCATATACTGATCCATCTAATCAGGACTCCAGTAATGGGTGATATTGTCCAACTCCAAGATGCAGATGTTGATATTGACAGCCATAATATACTCTTGGAAGATGCATCACATTCCATCAGTTGATGCTAAAGATGCCTTGAAAAGAGTTATTTTAGGGTAGTGATGAATACGAACTCGTAATCTTATCGGTACTCCTGTAATAAACATACAGTATTAGTGAGAGGGTGCCACTGATATTCATAGCAATAATACTTTATAGTTTATAAGATTAGTAGGCTATACCAAAACAGTTTTGAATAAGCAACCTGGCAAGTAATGTGACTCAATCTGATATAAAGTCACGGCAGAACAGAATTTATCAGAACAACTTTATGACATT
Organism: Tachypleus tridentatus; assembly: GCF_004210375.1. NCBI lineage: Eukaryota > Metazoa > Arthropoda > Merostomata > Xiphosura > Limulidae > Tachypleus > Tachypleus tridentatus. Next base: position 18,022,898 of record NW_027467782.1, on the reverse strand, counting down.
ACTTAACATTTCTTAAATGGTGTGATGTAACCGAAAATTATTAGCTTTTGGGAAAGGTATGTAACAGACCTTTCCAATGTAAATTTTTATATACCCATATCATGAAAATATATTCAAATAAGAATTTAGATTTTTCGAAATAAAGATATTTATTGTACGTAAGAGCATCGAAGAAATAATTTTAGTTCGCCCGAACAATTCGGAAAAAGACCTACAACAAGTCGTACGAACACAAATGTCAGAAATAAAAACCGCTGAAGTGTCCCAGGCGACGGTACGTAAAAAAGTATCTCAATCTTCTAACCGCTGAGTAATTAGATGGATATGCATGTTATTGTACACACAGACACACCAGTCACGTCACTGATGTAAGAATTACAGATTTCTATGTGATCAGAGACTAGATGAATTATGGTAAACCTGTAGAGAGAAGTGATGAGGCTCCAAAGTTATTTTGATATAATGAACTCAACTTGTGAATGTTGAAGCAAAATCTTTTGTACTCTAAAGATACAAATCATATTTACGAAGTTTTTTGAGAACGTATTCTGAATAAACAATACTTTAAATTTACAGTGAAAGGTGTTAGATCGCAATATTATTTATCTTGATAAATCCGCAAAAAATTAACGATTTACTTTTATATTAACTTTAAATGAAAAATTTTTCTCGGAATGCATTTCATGCAACTTCTGCATTATAAGGATATTATTTGATATTTTGTTGCTTGCAAGACACAATCATACACTGATACATTTTAACAACGTAATGTTCCCAAAATAACCTGTATTTTCATAACTGATATTAACATAAACAGTGACGACAGTTTAACTGTGACAAATAAGAATTTTGCAAGGGAAACACCAACGGAAATCAAATGTACCTATAGATATAACATAAAAAAAAGATCGTGGGTAATTTCATAAATTTCCAAGGTTGTGTGATTAGTTTCATTAGTTAACTTAATCAGGAAGTACATAAAGAAACAAAAGTCTACTGTTAAGAAACTGTTTTGACACGTTTTATTTTTCTCACGAAAAGTAACATTTATGTTGTTATTTTACAACATTATTTATTTTTTTAATATTATAACTAGTGCGTCGTGCTCATTGTGAAAAACCTTAAAATTCAAACGGTGACACAAAACGTGCTAATAAAAATATTAACTCTCTGTTGTTTTCTCCAGTGTATATTCCAGCCGAGAATCTCAACTGTACTCGTGGATACCAAAGAGATGTTAACAGGTGTTGTAAGTATATGTGATACTCAATTACTTTAAACTGTTCACATTAAACACAAATAGATGAAAGACTTTTAAAAATATGGAATTTTAGTTCAACATATACGTTTTTTGATACTAAAGACGTTGTTAGAACAATAAAATTAACACTGGGTAAATAAATGTTTAGTTATGTACTTTTAACGCTTTTAGATCCATGTCCTCCTGGACACTATGATAACGGATCCCAAACTCACTGCCTGCCGTGTCCAGGAGGGACTTACATGACATCATTTGCTGCTGACGCCTGTGTAGCTTGTCCTGATGACGAAATTACTGATGAAGAAGGAGCTGATAATGAAGATCTTTGTAGAAGTAATGGAACAAAAGGGTTTTAAAGTTTTCTTTTATTGTTTCCTTAACATTTTAAAAATGTTTATTTTTGTTCAAGCAGATTGTTATAATACGATACTTCTTCATAACTTTCATGGTTTTTAATGCATTAAAAAAGCTTTGCTTTTACTTGGAAATCCTACTACTTGTTTTTAAAGATGGACTGAAACGTTTATGACAAATAGTATTGAATAGCTGTCTTACCACCAGCATATCATTTCAAAATTAGGAACGGCTAACGCTGAAAGTCCTCGTTCAGGTATCCGCGAAATTGAAAAACAAACATATATAACGGTGTCTCAATATCACATCTGTGTGCGTCACATTATTACTAAAAAGACGTAAAGATATTTAACTAAAACAGTGTATGTCCCAAATCTATGTTTAATATGTTTATTTTGTGTACATAATGTCGTTTTTGTGATAAAATACAATAATTTGTCAAAATACAAAACAAATGTTTTAATATAAGGTAATAATAACATTGGATTATCAAAACGTTAGCACCGTCTCATAAGTTCTGAATAAAACTATTGGAAAGAATTGTTTCCAAGTAAGCGAAAAAACTTCATCAGTAGTGACGTACGACGTTCAGTGTTTGTGGTCAAAATGGTATCGTTCTTTATTTGGGAAATTTACAGTAAAGAGAAATTTGTAAAAATTACTGTTTTTAATAGTGTTGTAAAGACGCAGAAACTACCATTCAGTGGATACGATTCGATAGTAAAATATAATTATGCACCATAATAAGTGAAGCTGTTAATTATAAAACTTAACACAGTAAGTGAATAGCGATTAAACAAACTGGCTTTATTAAGTAGTCAATGGAAAGACGGTTTGTTTAATTTGTGTTACATATCCTTACAAGTTAAGTGAATCGAAGTTGATTTAACTAACTGTGTTTTACTGAGTTGTATAATATGTAAATTATCGTAAAGAAAACGTTGAGATTTTTTCTTATATAGTTTAATAACGTATGTTCGGAATGAAAAGCCAGTAGGTTTCTTGCTATATTGTCTAACAATGTAAATATGTTGGAAAACCTAACTGATTTCCTGTTATATAACTATATAGTTGTAGTTATTACATAACTGTACTACTTGTCTACCAGTAAGGAACTCAAATAATATAACAAGCGTCATTTTTCTTTGCTAATTATCTGTTTAAAATATAAAGAAAAATCTATTTTTACAGTTGTCAAATTGTAAAGGTTGTTATCAATGTTTAATATGAAAATATATTATAAATATCATATTTATTTATTTATCATTTCTCGAATGATTATTAGGAGTGTCTTATAGTTTCAATATATTCTATTTAACCCTTAAACAGTGGGAATGTTCTAGGAAGCAGGATCAGTTGATGATGGCTGCTGTTTAAGGGCTAAATTTGTAGGAATTGTAGATTGTTGCTCAATGTTAAACATTTTCAAAACTATATACTTCACTGATGAAAAGTTTAGGTTTCTCTATTTAACACCTTGATATGCGTAGTTTTTCAGTCCACCATTGACCCACGATGAGATGCGACCTACATCAAATTCATCCGCAATATCAACGAGAAACTATCCTAGAGATGGATTGTTAGCTCCTACTGATATATGAACGATACTATACCACAATACAGGCAGACCTAACTTTCAAATGTGTTGCACAATTTCAATCACGCGTGAGAAGTGGTGAGTCAGCTGTAAAGATGTTCGTTTAGTCACTCTGAGGAAAATATTCATGTTGGCGCTTCCATCTTTCATAACGGTAATACGGTAATATCTCTAATAATCTTGGCTGGATCACAATATTTTTTTAACAAATGTTACATACTTCAACTGGGTGATACCCATGATAGTAACACTCACTAAACTTATTGACAAGGTTTGGTTCCGTACAGAATACATCTACCCTACAATTTAGAATTTTTTTTTTTTCACCAATTAGCGTATACTTATTATTAATCCATTTTGATTCTCGAATAAAATCTAACTACTGTATACTGACTGGCCTGTATGTGTTATAGCCATGGTTGAGGATCAGAGCGGTGTATAATGAAGGGCTAGAGTTACTCGTATATATAACCGTACACGTGGAAACAGTGTTGGTGGATAAAAGAGGGAATTATCATACGTTGAAAAACATCTTGTCCTTGAATTAGATAAAGTACTATCGGAATATGTCGATATCAGAACGGAATATGTGAGAAAAAACTTTCAGTTATCGGTTGGTTATGTACATATGTTTTAAAAATGTATAAAAACTCAATAACAAAATATCTTAATATTTGATGTTAGATATCAAAATATTTCCTGTACATCTGTTTCTGTAAAACTAAGATGTAACTTTCCTCCTGTTACTATCGATGTCATTCCAGAAATTTATTTCGAAGTACTGTTGTCATGGTGTCTTATGAATAAAGTCTGATGTTTGGTACGTGTCCCTGGCAATTATCTATGGTTCTTCTGTGTAACAAATATGTGAAATATTCCTTCTATAATTTTAGTCTGTCAGAACACAGCTAAAGCTGCAGTAATAAAACTGAGGTTGTTAATGTCATTCCCTAACTTGAAGTATTTTATCTCCACTGACAATGATACTTGTCTTAGTGTAGTTTTGTGTTTAACGTCAAATAAATAAGTTTTATACCATTTAAAAATTGTTTACTTACCGTCAAAATTATGGACCACTTAGTAATAAATTTCATATCTTCATTTATTAGTGTCAAAATAATATTTTGTGAAAATCTGTAACATCCCTAAACTGAAGAAAATACAAATGATTTGGTTCTATGAATGTACATTTTACAGCCTTCATACTTAATTCTTCCACACCAATAATTCTCTGGAAAACGTTGTTTTTGTTGGGTTTTTTTTTCAAGATTTTAAAATAATATCTGTATTGATAACACCTGAGATGATAGAGTTGGAGTTTTATCTATAATTTTTACCTGTTATAACAGCTTACCGATTTGAAAAACCCGTTGAAATCTATAGAAATTGACCTTCTGTAGAAATGTTAGAGTAATATACAGTAAAATAGGTAGAACAATGATGATCATTTAATTATGCAAATCCTTTATCCCAATTCGAGCAATACAAACTTAAACCAAATGAACCTTTCTACGTACTTTTGATCGTGCCTATGAAAGGAACAAATAACAGAAAAACGGCCAGACTGATCTTCATTAGAACGAGAACACTTGACCCTTGACATATACTCCCAAAAATGTCCATTATAAAATTATCTGTAAATATGTAAAAAGAATTTAATTATATGAAAAGATTTCCCCTTCACCCTACATAATCAAATAACTTGTTATTGTGTCTTTCTTTAGCTTGTAAGGTTACTTATATATTAATAGCTGAGAGTGAATGTAGTGAAATCTAAACTGTAAACAGTCTGTCTCTCTAGCTTCTCCATTTCATTAGAACTAGTGGATAGTGAGTTTAATTCCAACACAAAAATAACAAATATACATATTAATTCAAGCTTCATAAAACATAAAAATATTAATAAACGGTAAATGTGCTTACAAAGTCAAAATCACTTTTTGTACCACATTGCAGAAGTAGATAATGTTTGTTACTTAATCTTCCTAAACATTGCAAAAGCATTTGACCAATATGTGTAACATGCTGACTTTATATACAAAGACTTGACCGTCAAGCTCTAGTTATATATTTATATCATATAAATCTGAGAACATTAAATGTATGAATAGATACTTTCATATACGATCGTCTAGAAACAGGTGAATACAACTGTACTACATTACTTGGCTCAGCGATAAGACAAAGGGCTAATAACGCTACAAATAGGGTTTCGTTACTTTCGGTGAGAAGAGTATAGATATATGTTTGGGTAGTTTTCTGCTTAATAACAATAACACACCACATTAATACGTTACAGTTAGTGATACATTTTTTGAGTTTGGACATTTTATGAGTAGTGCGACACGAAACAGTCCTTTCAGTAAGACGTAGATAACACACTATCCTCTGATGCCACTTATTAGAACTATACATCCACTAGCAACTTATTATTCTTTATCTGGATTTAGTCCATGTTTCGGACCAGAAAGGGACAGGTTTACCTCTTCCTCCCTCTCTGGAACTGTTATTTTATCTGCACTGCTACTAAATCCTGGGTAATTAATTAGCATTTACTTTGTTGTTGTATTACAGTATATTAAATTTTGTCCGTTGTCCGTAGTTGTAATTAACTTAGTCTTTTCATGGGATAATATTAATTCATATATTTTATTGCTTCTCTTTTTTATGATCGAACTATTAGTCTGTGTTCAGAATACAGTCATATGCACCCAAACGCATAATCCTATTTTTATATACAAAATTTTAAAATAGAGCTACCGTTTCTATCTACGACTCAATTAGCCTAGCACTGTTTGGACTTTTAAGTTTTTTTTATTTATGACATTCAGAGGGGAGAGGTACTTAGAGCTAGATTCTTCACGTATTATGTAACTCTCTAGTTTGCTCATCAGTTCATTTGAATTAATATTTCTGTTATAATATTGAAGCGAGTTATCCAGGAGTCTGTTTAATAGAATTGGCATGTTTGAACAGTTTTGTAGAAATATTTAGTTTGTTGATCGTGGGACTGTATATGCTTGCGTTAAAATACAATGTTGTATATGCTGTTGTTTGTTGATGAGTGTTTTTGATACATTTATCTATGTTATACAAACATATTCTACGACTGGTCTGATGTGTGTTCTGTAAAGTTTTAATATGTTTTCTGTTGAATCTTCTTTTTATTATTCACAGTCTTAAAGTAACTCGCTATTTTCAAAATTCTGGTTTTTATGCTATTAATGTGTTGTATGCAGTTTGAGTCAAAGTAATCCTTAAGAATTTTGCTGATATTGTTACCTGTAAGAGTCACGTCTAGATATAACTGTAATATTAATTTGCTTTATGTTCTACCAAACATGCTCGTCCTTTCACCCATGGGGGCATTATAATGTGATGGTTAAGCTCACTATTCGTTGGTAAAAGAGTTGGCGATGGGTGGTGACGACTAGCTGCCATCCTTCTAGTATTACACTACAAAATTAAGGACGGCTAGCGCAGATAGCCCTCGTGTAGCTTTGCGCAAAATTTAAAACAAGCCAAACCTTTTCTACGATTTCGCAAATAATATGGCTTGTATTTTGTGCGCATTTATTTTAATTCTCCACTTAGTGCAGTGAAAATTTTATATTGTTTAGCAATGGTTGTTTGTTGCTATTATTGGTTTTTCGACACTCTTCCAGATTGCAACATCACCTGAGAACTGTGAGAGAATAGTGTGGTTTGGGTCTTTGAGAGGATTGTCGCTGACACGCCCCCTATCAAAACGCTCCTAGTAATACAACTCCTAGAAATATTGTATCTTTCTTAATCTGAAAATGGCCTAAGGTCGAAACGTTGTTCTCTGCTTTATTGGCAAAAGTGTTAATACCCACACCAACTGTCCTGAGATTTGTTTGTTTGTTTGTTTTCTTATAGCAAAGCCACATCGGGCTATCTGCTGAGCCCACCGAGGGGAGTCAAATCTCTGATTTTAGCATTGTAAATCCGTAGACATACATACCACTGTACTGGCGAGGAGCAGCGTCCTGAGATACATTTTTACTTCAAGTAGGTTACTCGTCATCACGAATTGCTTCTATTGATATTGCCATCTGGTAACAGTGTTTGAAACCATGACTCACGTAACCTAGATTCCCTGTGTATATAGCCACACGACCGCATTAACAGTTTCGAAAAGTTAATAACTTTTGATAGTTTGAGAAGTTTTTTTTTACTTCTTTACGTAATAAACAAGAACATGTTTGACTTGGTATGGACGTCAGGCAAAATGGTATCAAAGGATAAAGATAAAAGGTACTTTATAAGCGCAAAATACTATTACACAGAATTTCATATCAATCTAATTATATTTGAACATTACATAAAGTATGATACAGGAAGCTTATATCAACTTCTTAACTTTCAAAATTAATGGACAGTAAATGTGAAACTAAATTTCAAGATTAACAAATCTGTAGCAGACAAAGGCAGAAATAAATTGAGATTTTTCATCCGTAAATAAACCGAACGTGACGTAATTTTAACAGGTAATAAAAGAAGGCAACTAAAGATATAATATGTTAATGAAGTTCAGAATTGGGATTATTTTGGTGAAATTAAAATATAATATTTATTAATCTTTAACCTTTGAGATGACCTTATGAGTATTACTGGAGTTGTTTGTTGGTTTGTAGTTTCATATAAAGCCACAGAGTGGGCTATCTGTGCTGTGTCCATCAACCTGATATTAAGTGTTGTAAGTCCGAAAACATGCTGCTGAGTTACTTGGTGGCTTATTGGAGTTAAGAAACAGTGACAGGAAATCAAAACGAAATAAAATAAAATAGTTGAACGAGGCAGAAAATGAAAATATTATAGAAAAAAGTAAAATAGAAATAGTAAATTATATTAATGATCAAGGAAAGTCAAATATCAGGAAGAAAAGAGTGTTTTTAAAAATGTAACAGGTTTAATACTAATATGTGTTACAAGAGTATGTGTAATCATTCTTTGACAGTTTCTGGGAGGCGAACACGACGTAAAATATTAATTCACTATCTTATTGTTTACAATAATTGATAACATTAACCACGGATAATAAGTTGTTAAGCACAGATAAATATAAAATACGCTATGCTGTAGATACAGCATTTCAAACAAAGACCTCCTCGTATCTCTAACTGAATATTAAATTCGGAAACGAAAAAAGTTTCAAATCTAATATTTCATGTAAAATAAATAACCGTGTATAACAATGTTTACAAACAACTGAAACCATATGTTTGAGAATTAGAGTTATATATGTATATACATAAAAAAAAATACGAATGTCATAAATAAATAAATTTTTTGAGATAAATCACATTAACAAAGTAATAAATACTTGGTCCAATATAATGTGGAATAGTGATTTAGGCACGACCTCTAACATCATTCAAATACTTAAACTATTTTAGGTTACTTTATTGGTGATTGAAGACGACTTAACCCCCTACCGTTAATGTTGTATACAAATCACGGTAATAAGAAGTTAATTATATTTATTTGATTAGCCAGTTCAAGCTGCGCTGATGAGCCTTCAACAGGCGAAACTGCAACCAACAGCAGTGCTTACGGTCAATCAAGGGAAACATTGTGCCTCAACGTCATTAGTTCTCCTTTAAATTTCACCTTTGGTAGAAGAATCTGTATGTTTACGGTAACGAATTTTCCGCTGTACATTTATTGTAATACCTGCGTTTGTTTCTATATAGTTCTCTTTTTTCCATGTGACGTATATTGTTGACTACGTATTGTGTGCAAGTCCTGCTTGTTGTTGAAATTTGTAAAAAAATTTTGAAAGTGAAAAGCATCAATATCTAGTTGACAAAAGCGCGCGAGAACAGTGTCAAAATAACTACAGGGTGTTTGGAAAGTCACTGTGCACGTCTACATTTATTAACAGACATGTTTCAATATACCGTGTTTCTCCGATAATAAGACCTGCCCATAACATAAGACCTAGTGTGATTTTTGGGGATAGTTTTAATATCAGCCCTACCCTTAAAATAAGCCCTAGTTAAGAGTGGCAGGAAGAGGAAAGAAATAAAAAAAATTAATTTATTAATTCGTTTAACAGTTAGTTAATTAGTTTGTTTAAGTATTAATCAGTTAGTTTAATAGTTTAATAACAGTTTATTTTAAATGGTTAGTTTAATAGTTTTACTTTGTAACTTCATTTTTTTAATATATCAAAATAAGACATCCCCCGAAAATAAGCCCTAGTGTCATATTTTGGAGTGAAAATTAATATAAGCCCTGTCTTATTTTCGGAGAAACACGGTAGAATACAGGGGGTAAATATGAATGACAATTATAAACAATGTTGAAAGTGACCCCCATTGGCATAAATACAGGCCTGGATCCTTCTTACTTCGTTCCTAAACACCGCTATCAGTTGCTGGCTTGAAATAGACTGAATAAAATATGATTACAAAACTGCACAGTGACTTTCCGAACATCCTGTACATTCTTCCGTAATTCTTATACAGAGCTGAGAGACAGTAACCAGTCAGTGTGCTATAGGCCTAGGAAGCTATAACTGTGAGTAACGTTTATTAATCGGAAACAACAGAAATGAACCAGAAGCGTTTGTTGATTTTGAACATTACAAATCATTCAACTTCAGAGAATAATTTCGGACGTGGACTTAGCCTATAAAAGATTCAGTTCTAAGCCAGGTACAAGATTCAGTATTGTTTGTAAGTTTGTAAAACTGTTGTATATAAACCATCATTTGTAATAACTCTTAGTAATAACTGTTATCATAAATAAAATTGATGTTATGTTTTTGTATTAAAATGTATTTATGTAAACAAAAAAGGAAATTGTGTGCATCAATCATATTGCCAAATAGCATAAATGTAATACATACCAACATGTAATTAATTTCCAGGCTCAAATCCAAACTTCTGGTCAGTTGAGACAGTTGTACGAAACATGCAAATACATCAGAAATATATCCGAAATAAAATTAAAATTAACCGAAAACTATGGAATTGTTTAATTCTATTTGCATTATCTCCGTTACATACCATCTTCGCGTATTGTTGCAATTCAAAACGTTCTTAAGGGTTTGTCTAATGATAGGCTTGTTTTTGTCAATAAGTAATAAAAAAGAAATACAACTTTTTAAAAGAATAAAATAAGATTTATATGTCAATGAAATTAATATTAAAAACATTTTAATGTCATAAATTAAGGTTATTTTAAACTTCTTACAAAAACCTGAACCTCTAGTTTAACAACCACTGCACGTCCAACGTCCAAGAATATTGTTAAGCGTCACTGTATCATAGCAACGTAACGGAAATTCGGAAAGTTTGTTTTTGCTTTTGAATTTCGCACAAAGCTACTCGAGGGCTATCTGCGCTAACCGTCCCTAATTTAGCAGTGTAAGACTAGAGGGAAGGCAGCTAGTCATCACCACCCACCGCCAACTTTTGGGCTACTCTTTTACCAACAAATTGACCGTCACATTATAACGCCCCCACGGATAAAAGGGCGAGCATGTTTGGCGCGACAGGGACGCGAACCCGCGACCCTCAGATTACGAGTCGCACACCTTAACACGCTTGGCCATGGCGAGCCCAAAATTCGGAAAAGAACATTAATTCGAATAGTGAACATAGATTGAACTTAAAAGTGTTAGCACAAGAAACTGTCGATATTAAATTAAGTGGAAGTAAACAAAAACAAACAAATCTGATCCAGAGCTCTCAATAAAGAAGGTAAAGCAAATTGATTTATATTTTACATAATTCTTTAGGAGGAATTAGCCGGTAAAAATATCCTTAGATTTTGTAAGCAGTTAATGACTTGAGTTCAAGTAAAAAGGCCTAAAACAATTATGTTAATAAATTAATGTAATATAACTTTTCATTGTAATCTTCCCATAATCTCGACAAACTTTTTAAATTTTTTCATTAAATACAAAACGGTTGTTATTTAAAGAACGAATAATTAAAGATCTAAGTTGTTATTTAATTAAGCCATAAACAAGAGACTCCTATTGAAAGAGTTTTTGCAAACAAATGTCAACGGTTTAATCCGAAGGAATGTTTATGAATAAATAACTTGCATCAAAAGGACCCAATAAACATTCATTACGAGGGCGTAGCTCTTTAACAATTGAAAATGAACCAATAAAAATAAATTCTTTAAATGTTAATGGATTAAGAATAGGTATAAGGAATTTGGTTGTTTTATAACTGTGCATTCTGCTTGTAGAAGATATAGGGCGTACTGGTTTGTTTGTTTTGAATTTCGTACAAAGATACATGAAGATTATCTGCTTTAGCCATCCATAATTTAGTAATGTAAGACTAGAGGGAAGGCAGTTAGCCATCACTACCCACCGCCAACTCTTGGGCTACTCTTTTACCAACGAATTGTGGGATTGACCATAACTTTATAACACCCCCATAACAGAAAGGATGAACATGTTTGATGTAACGGGGATTCGAACTCGCGATCCTTACATTACGAGTCAAACACCCGAACCAGCTGCCCATGCCTAGTCGGGCGCAATGGATGATTCTGTTTATAAATCTTAGGAAGGCCGTATATTATATCTGGTGGTGCACGCACTGTTTGTAAAGTTTTATTTTGTTGTTCTTCGTTTTTAAGTCCCTAAGGAGGCCTTAAAGTTAAAGATTAACGTCAGTATATTTTTGCTGTTAGTAACTTTACGCTTAATAATTTATGTATTTTGTAAATGTACGTGACGAGCAGTTTTCCGTTTTTACATCTAAAAATTAAACACTAAATGTATAAAAACTAACAATGTAACACTGTTCTTAAAATCAGTCTCACTTCTGTTGAACTTTGCCGTGAGATGACTTTTATGCCAGTGTTTCTTTTCACTGGAGTTTTTCCAGCAGGTATTTTTGACATTGATTGTAAGATATTACATAATAGTTTTAAATTAAAGGACTTAGGAATAACATTTTTGTTTTGAAAACTGATAGAAGATGTATCTGTATCTACTTTCTTTATTTTGAAGTCAGATTTTTCCAGCAAAACGGAAAGATAATAATCGTTAAATCAACATGGCTCGGCATGTCCAGGTGGATAAGGCACTTTCAGACGCTTTGAACTATGGACAAGGTTGATATTTATGATTACAACAAAAATATATAAATAAGAAATAAACAAATACAAAACGAGAAAATGAAAACTCAGGTACAAGTTGCACAGTTAAAATAGGTTTAAATCCATACAAGACTGTATGTTATTCAGGGACGGAAGAATAGTTTTTTTTAATGTATAACATTTCTTTTATTATCAGTTCAGTATCTTGTTCGGTTGTTGAAAGAATTTTAAAGTGGGGGAAAGAAATCGTATGTCCTGTTTCTGTATTGTGTTGATAGATAGGAAATTTGGGAGGGTTTGTAATCTTTCTTACAATTAAAATAGATATATCCGTAAATAACATCAATACCCCAATGTGGTTCCTCTCTAGAACAAATAAACACAAGTTTTATATTGAGTATGATTGTCGCATACTATTTATATTAACGATAAATAACTTGACGTTTTTAGATTACAAGATAATGTACCTATTTCTGTTAATCATCTTTCAGTTTGATATTTTTTATAACTTTAAAGTAAAGCTACGCAGTAAAGTATATGCATTGAGTTCACAGTTGGGATTGAATCTTGAGTTCTAGCACTATCAGTAAAAAACAAGTACGTGCCACCTAGAAGTTTTTCTTTATATTTGGGATTTTGTATTTGAAAAACGTTACATGAATGACAGGTTTTGACAGATGGTGTATTCTTAATTTTGAAAATAGTAAAACAGTAATCATTTTCTTATCCACAAAGTGCCTCCACTATTATTTAGATGGTCGTTTACAGAGATCCAATGATCTGAGACAACATTCTTAATGAGACTACCTAGATTAACTCAAACTATTAACATATATTTAATACAGTTAGTTTTGGTGTTTTTTTCAGGCTCTCGTACATTCACACATAAATATTGTTTCTCCGTCTAAGGGCTGAGAATTTTTAAGTTTTCAAACACTCTTGAAAAGTCTCTTAGTAGATTGATACCAATATTTTAACCTGATAGGTATTGTACGCTCATCAGAGCAAATCAGAGACCAGTAGTCAGCCGTTCCTAATTTTAAACAACTGACTAGCTACTCGGTAGCACTTACTGTCATAATAACCTTTATCTACCTCCTATAACCGAATAACACGACTGACTGTCATTCTTAGAACCTGGCACAGCTTAAATTCGAACATTATGATCCACAACCATGCACGCTTACCACAAACTACTGGTGGCTTGTCTCAGTAGAAGAAAGTAAGCGTAAATTAATGTTAAAGTTTAATATTATTAAAGATATTATTTAAAGTAGCGTATTTTTCAAATATATAAACAATGGAACATTTTTTATCATTTATTGTGACTTTGGATAATCAGTAATTTTGAATTTAATGTTCGAAATGTCCATTTCATTCCAAAGTTTAACATGTATGGAGCTAGTATATCATTTAGCTTCGTGGAATTTCTTTCAACAACAACAGTGTTGTGATTTTATGTTTGTCGCTATCATCCGTGCAGCATGATATTAACTGAAAATTTCAACTTTTTAATCCATGCTAATATAAAAGAGAAACAACAATATCTACATTCACAACATTCACATTTTGTTTTTGTTTCCACGTGAAGTATTAAACTACAACCCAGTCACCTCAAGTCAGGGTATAATATCATGGACACTCTGCCCCTCACTGATGACGTGTGGGGTCAGCCGGTTAAGATTAATGAGGATGGTTCACGAGTAGTAGAAATCAGGACATCTTCCCGAAAACAGTTTGAACTTTTCACAGCGCGTGCCACGATCAGAAACTCCAATGGTAAGCAGTTTCTTGTTTATATCAAAAGGAAGCTGCAAAGTGCCTGAAGAAATCACCAGTTCTAACAACTCCCACCAGAGTTTTGCCTATCACTCAATCAGCAAGTACTAAAATAGTGTTGCATAGGGGATGCTTAACGTTGGAATTTATATAGCATTGATGTCAATAAAACATGCGCAAGTCATGAATTACGAAAAGAATTATATCCTCTGTAGACTGTAACACAACATGTCATATGAACTTGAAAACAATATATAAAATTGTATATGTGTTTTCTTATAGCAAAGCCACATTGGGGTATCTTCTGAGCCCACTGAGGGGAATGGAACCCGTGATTTTAGCGTTGAAAATCCGTAGACACACCGCTGTACTAACATGGGGTACATACAAATATATATTACTCATTATTTTGGATTTATTTACTCTTGAAACGGAACATTTTCTCTCCCGTAATAACCTGTATCTATCTTCTGGAACTATATAACGCGATTGACTGTCAGAGACCAGTTAACCGTTCCTCAAAATAAAAAAAAAAAAGGCAAAGGTTAATTAAAATATTATCTGAGTCAATACGATGTAGTTATAAAAATGTAGAACTTATCTAGTGTTATTTTTAAATTGATTATTCTGTTTAGCATATTTTTACTAGACAATAAAGTAAATATAGTTTATTTTAGGGGAAAGTAAAATATATCTACACGTTTATTATATAGTTCGCTTTTAAATTATAGATAATTTAAATGTTTTGAAACAATGACGTGTTTTCTTAGCGTTTTCAAATTTCTCTTTATTAGGTTTAACCATTCAGCTAAGGAAAAAAGGAATGCTTGAACAATAAAGTTAGTATAATAGCTGTAGTGGGTAAAGCGCAGATAACCCATTTTGAAGTATTATAAATGTTTGTAGAATTTGTATCTGAAATGTTACCCATAATACCTTCGTTTTACAGATTAAATATTTATATCACTCTTTTCACTATTAACTCAATATTAACAATTATATTTTGTTCCATCATTGGTGGTTTTTATTACTCTCAGAAACCATTTAAGTAAAAAAGTAAATTTCCCAATCTTGTTTTTAAGACAGTTTATAATTATGTTCATGACCTATTTAACAAACTTGATTTTTTATAATAGA
The DNA here is from genome assembly GCF_004210375.1 of Tachypleus tridentatus. Taxonomy (NCBI): domain Eukaryota; kingdom Metazoa; phylum Arthropoda; class Merostomata; order Xiphosura; family Limulidae; genus Tachypleus; species Tachypleus tridentatus. Next base: position 18,007,674 of record NW_027467782.1, on the reverse strand, counting down.
CCTGGTTTCCACTTCAGAGGGCTATCGCAAGCCTAATTTTCATTTGTAACGCACATCACATTACTTGTGTGTGTGTTTTTTTCTTATAGCAAAGCCACATCGGGCAATCTTCTGAGCCAAATGAAAGGAATCGAACCCCTGATTTTAGCGTTGTAAATCCGTAGACTTATTGCTGTATTAGCGTGGGGCCTCACATTACTTCCATGCTTTTCATAACCTATGTAATATGCGACGATGATGGTTGTTCAGCGTCTGTTTTAATAGTCTGATTATACAGAAATCTATACGCATCTCGTTTGAAAAGTTGCATATGTCTTTATGTTTTGAGTGTGCAAATATTTTTCGTCAAACAAGGATATCAAATGCCCTTCCAACAAATAACAATTTTTTGGTAACACTAAATTACCTAGGAATCGCCAATAAATGTAAAAAAATTAGTCTTGATAGATCCAGTTCTATGGTGATTTTATTTCAGCTGTTATTGTCAAATTCTGACTTACATAAGAACAATTTAAAGATAGATTAAATCAGTCACAACAAATTAAAAATCTTAGAACTCATCAGCAAACATACAAATGGTTTTAATAGAAGCAGAACTGAATACCTATATAAATATTTCTACCAATATATAAATGATAAATGTTGTACTATAGTACAAGATTCCATATAATCGTACTCTGTAATACGCTAAAAAAAAAGAACTCCACTAAAAATTTGTAGTTTTAGAAATAAGTTATAGAAATAAAAAGAGCAATATCAGATATTAACTTATATACAATATTTTCGAAAGGCACAATCATAAAAAAATCACTTCTTTGTAGACTCACGTAGGAGCAACCTCTTATTCAGACACATCCACTTCCAAAACGTAGTGTGTCAAAATTTAGCAGCAGGTGGTAAATTAAGAGCTGCCATTTCACACTAGACATGTGGTTATTAAAGTCCGCTGTTCAAAATTAATCTACAACAAAACTTGTCAATATTTCAAACGGTTACAAAATTCTCAAAAGCAACTAGGCTTAGAAATGTTATAAACATTTAACACTTACTCGTAATTTATAAATTTTTCCGTGTTGAAACAAAAAGCCAATAACAGCTTATAACAAAAAAAAAAACTAAGACTAATACGTAGGTTCACAAACTCTTTCAGTCTCTCTCACAAACGATCACTGAAACTAAACTCAAACACGCCACTCTTTTTTTTTTTCTCGTAATATTTGCAGCAGATATTCATATAAAAATATGATCTAGCCAAACATAAACAAGTGAGTCAACTAAGAACTATTATAGAAAAAACAAACGTTAAGCTCATTCCGTATTGGGATTTAAGTCTTTAAAAAGACCAAGGAGTGTCAGGTTCTTGTGTTCGAGATATCATTATTTTAGTTTTGTAGACCTGGGATGATCAGTCTCGAAAGGTTCAGCGTACATTTTTCTTCCTTTTCTGGAAACGTTATTTTCTTTGTACTGTAACTGAATCTCAGTTACTTTGTTGTTGCATTATTCATAATATGTTAAATTTGTCCATTGTTCGTATTTTTAATTGGCATACCCTTTTCTTACCATATCCAATTTAATTTGTTTTGTTCGTTGTTTCTTGTTATCAATATTTAAATCCTTTGGGCAGACCTGAGAGGATCAGATAAAATCTTGACCTTTTTTACCAGAATTTTTGGTGTTAGTAATTATTTTATGTTTTGGGTAACTGCTACTTGTTGAACGTAACATAAAAAAGGGTATTGCTTTCACAAATGTTCATTGATACGAATTCAGAACCTTTATAAGGGCCATGTACATTAATGTTGTAACGTTCATAATTTACACAGGGATATACTTACTATGTAAATAGTCTATATATTCCAATGTTTTTCACATTGTTGGATTATCTTATGTTTATTTACATAAAGACTATTTTAATATACTACATGATATAACAACAAAATGATGAATTATAAGGGTTTAGAAATAGGTAGCATATTACGAAACTTACAATACATATTTAAGGGTGAGAGGTACTTAGGATCGTTTCCATCATGTTCGAAATCGCGATCTAATGCTCGTAACATTTCTTTTTTGAGTTGTTGTTGAAGTTCGTGAATGATCCGCTTAAAAAGCTGTCATGAAATAATTGCATGCTTGCGTACGTATGAAGGAATTTAAAGTTTGTTGAGAGGGGAAACTTTATATGCACAAGTAGGTATTGCATTTTATTGTTGTGTTTAGTTTAATTTTAATTGTTTGATCATATCTTGTTGGCACTGAATAACATTTTTATTTCAATTTATTTCTATCTTTTTCTCTGAAAGAGTCCCCAACTAATTACTCTACTCATTATTATATATTTCGGACAAGTATATGAATTATTACATAACGTATGTGTATTACTATTTTAAATAACCGAAATTTTAATTTTAATTTAGTATTTAATTAACTGTTAATATGTATCAAAGTTACAACATTTGCCAACAAGATAGATACACACAATTTTCTTTCTTAAATGAAATATATTTTAATATACAAAAAAAACACAAGAAACAATACCATTCACAATAACGGTTATTTCTAATAGTCTGTACAAATGATGGTTTATCTAGAAGAGGTTTTGAAAACTTACATACAACAATGAGATATCTGGTCTGGAACTGAATATTTTATCGATGATCTAGGTCCACGACAAGTTGATAATGCCAAACTTCGCGTAAGTTGGCTTGGTTCTTTTTTGGCCTCACTCCCTAACAAGCTGATATATGTTGTTTTGTTATTATAAAGTCAACTAATCTCGAACTATATGGAAAAATCACCTTTCATAAAACCGTCTTAGCCTAATGTAAATTGAAATGAAATTTTTTAACTGTAACATAATTCGATATAACTTTTTCATGAGAAGTTGCGTTATACAAGACAAAGATGACTGATGGACTCACAAAATGTTAAAAAACATGAATAATGAAAGAGAATTGTTGAACAACACCAGGAACAAGAGGAAACGGAAAGTTATATCAACGACTTAATGAAGACGTAATTACGACAGAGATTTTTACATTATAAATTGTATAATTATAAATTCTCTTGTAATTGAAATGTAAATTAGTTTAAACATTGATGAAAAACTTAACATAAACATTATTATAAAATTTAATAACACGATTTATAATTATGCTACGATCTAACACTGAACTAAATCTTGACTAAACACATATACAAAATTATTAAATCTTACAAATATTTTTCATTATGTAGTGAGATTCGGATAATTCATTGCACAGCTTTAAGTTCACAAGCAAACAAATCAACAAAAGTTTAAAATCTTATGCATAGTTCAAAACATAAAATCGAACAATAAAATTTTAAACAGGATAATAGCCCAATTACTTTTAAAATATACAGTTTAATTGTCACAACAATACAAAATTTTATATCATAATTTAAAAGCCTCACTAACACTCTTCTTTGGCTATGTTCTTTTCCGAAAGCGTAATTCCTTCTAGATTTATTACTGAATTTTAATCGAATTAGTAATTATCGCCCACATATTTCAATATCTCTTTATTAAATTACGAAAGTTTATTGTGGAAATTCTTTCATTATACCTACAGGTATATTCATTATTATACATTTTCAATTTTACATTTTTTCATAAATCGGTATTGTTAGCCTCCATCCCCTCTGGGCAGTAGTAAACCTTTGGATTTACAAGGCTAAAATCAGGGGTTCTATTCTCCTCGATGAACACAGTGATATAGTGTTTAGAGTCGTTTAGATTCTGGGTGCAGCAGTATGTGGGTTACTGGAGGTACTCCACATAGCCATGTCGTCGGGATACTGTGATATTAACGTGTGGTTGAGGGAGGAATGGTATATCGTTGACATAAATGTTGTACAGGACTGGACTAAGTACTGAACATTGGGGTACTCCGGCAGTTAAATTAGTAGGGATGGAACGTGATTCGTGAATTTTAACCTTAGCTCTACGATTCCTGATAAAAGTGGATACCATCAGACAATCCGGGGTGGTAAACCTATGGTGTGTGTTTCAAACGTGAGGCCATTGTGCCAGACTGAATCAGGCTTTCTGAATGTCTAGGAAAGTGGCTACTGGATTGTTTGCGGTTGAAACCACGGTAAACGGATTCAATAAGTACAACAAGATGGTCTGTTGTTTGCCTGTTGTTGTTTTTTTTTTCTACCAGCGTTTTGGTTGTTCCTTATTGGGTTTTGAGAAGACTAATCGGTCTATAATAACCGGAGTTAGTGAGATCGTTATCTTTTTCCAGACTCTCGTGTAGTATCTTGATAAGAATGAGAGATAAGAATACCTGTCTTAGTACTTTCTCTTTAAATATCACTTATTCATCAGACTCAGTGTCAAATGTATCATTCCGCTGTCACCACTCTCTGGTTTAAACGCGACTTCTGGACAAACTATACATGTAGTTCCTTCCTTTTCATTTCCATATATAACTCTTTACTTTTGTGGTATACCAGAGAACGTTAAAACTGGTGGGTACTCTCCATTTTACAATGTCATGCTGGTTACTTCGTTGAAGAACTGGTTTTAGAAAGATATTGGCCCAACTAAATACTATTAGTTGCTTAAGAACTCCCTGTCATATCTTCTCCAATATAGTGATCCCACAAGGTCTGGTAAGGAAAGGAGACAGACTAATCCAGATGTATTTTACTGGCTACGATACCACACCCTACCATGGGAACGGTGGTTCAGCCATCATATCTACAATTAAGGATGTCATCATCCTTTCAACACCCAGTTTAGTGATACATACTTTCAACATCGGCGAAAACTGTACCTGGTTCTCGAGCGTTCCCCCACGTGTGTTCCTCTAGCTAGAGATATCACACTCCATACAGATGAATTTGGAAACTTTCCGAAGTTGCTCATCTAAATAAATTACTCACTGTTTCCTCAACCAAATCAACGTGAGTTTAGGTAAGATATCGTAATATTTTCTTACACTAACACCTCGACTCACACTTCCCACCTTTCCTCTCCATTTCTGGTACTTCTTTTCTTGGATTCAGCTGAGACAGAAAAATTAGTCACGCATCTGTTGGTGGAGAACTGGAGTATTGGCTCAGATGAAACATGAGGTAAGTGGGAGTTCGAGATTAGGACGAGCAAAACATTTTTTTTTATATGGAGAGCATCACTGAGCTATCATATGAGAAGAGGTATCTATCGGAAAAAAAACATTTAACGTGTATGAAAGTGTTAAGTTTTCATAAATTCCCAACGAACCTTCAACAGCCTTTTGTTTCACACCCATAGACACTGTATTCAAATTTTGTGTCTGTAATCTTGTGCATACATAAATAACTAAAGATAAACTTATATATTGGTCTTTCTGTTTGTAGGTTCCAATGTAAAATTATTTGGCCTTCCTAATACAAAATACTTATCATCATAACTTATCTGTATGTTTTATTTGTAATGCCACATCACAGATATAATGACACATTTAAACAATGTCACATAAATATATGATTCCATGTAGTTCTACTTTTATGAGGCAGGCTTGTTTAAAAAATTTAACAAACAAGCTTTTAAATCTTCATAATACTTGCATCAAAGCTACATTTCAACATTATTTGATATTTAGTATGTAGTTTGATGTCGCCAAGACTTTGTCACATTTGGGAAAGTATGTGATGGTCATGAAAAATAATCATATACGTGGATTATGAAGATGTGTTCAGATGAAGTACTTTTCAAGAAGGAGACAGTCGTTAAACTTAGTTGAATTAAGAAACAAAGCAACATACATCAACATCAAAACCATTATTAAACTTATTTCTATATCAGATATTATTCTGACTTCAAGTGAATAATTATCACTTAATGTTTTACATGATAGATATTACTTTCAGTTATATCGTTGCTACATGTTACTTCACCATTTCAACAACTTTCACTAACACTACATTACTGGTATACCTTCATTAACGCTTGCCATGGCCTAGAGCGTTAAAGCGTGCGCTTCGAAATCTGAGGGTCGCGGGTTCGCGCCCGAGTCGCGCCAAACATGCTTGCCCTCCCTGCCGTGGGGGCGTTATAATGTGAAGGTCAATCCCACTTTTCGTTGGTAAAAGAGTAGCTCAAGAGTTGGCGGTGGGTGGTGATGGCTAGCTGCCTTCTCTCTAGTCTTACACTACTAAATAAGGGAGGGCTCGGTGCATCTATAATATCTCAGTTGTCATTCTGACACCAAAATTGTCTCATACCAGTTATACTGACGTAATATAATCCACACTAGCAGCACTGATACTCATAACAGTCACATTTACTCTAATTTAAACAATAACCAATAGTTGGGGATGCTGTTACCGTTTTATCGATTTCGAAGTGGTTATGTTAAAAATAATATTAAACTTCTGCTTATTGATTCCGAAATAATCTTTTACCAATGAATCATTTGTTATTTCTTGCTGTAAACTTACCATACAAAGCAAAGTATAACTAGAAACTTTCAAATTTTCTACCATGAATACATCATGAGTTATTAACAGGTTGTTTGTTTACTGAATTTCTTGCAAAGATGTCTCCTTTAATCGTCCCTAATTTTTGAAATGATAGACTAAAGGGAAGGCGACCGGTCAACATTCATCAACCGCCAATTCGTTGATTGCTCTTATCCCACGTTAAAAGGGATTGGTAAACATGTTTGACGACGGGTGTAAATCCAGTGATCTGCCAATTACGAACAAAGCGCTCTAATAGATCATGTCAGACGTCAATAACAAATAAACATTTCCAGTAAAAAAGGTGAGGTTTCGATTACAAGAAAAACTTCTGGCCGAACGTTTCATGTCTTAAAATGTGTTTGATAAATAAAGGGAGACAAACAGAGACTTGGATATATTACTTTAAATATTACAATATATTATAATCAAACCATAAGATTAAATTGATTAGTCCTAACAAAGAAAATCAAACATTGTTATTCAATTTTACGGATTTTTTGTGTTTTACTGGGTGTGGAAGCTGTAACTAATAACTACAGTAAAATATATCTCTAAAACACAAATTAAATCACTCAAAGTGGGACACGTCTGATTGTTCAGGGGTAAGTGTAAGGTCTTACAACGTTAAAAATTGGATTTCAATATTCACGGTGGGCAGACCACATGCGCCCCTTGCTGTAACTTTATGTTTAACAACAAACAATCACAGGTGAGACAGATACATAACAAAAGTAAACTTTCTTCCAAGAACATGAAAATTGGTTGTTATTTTTTCAGTTTTATAAAGTTTTGGTGCATCCCAAGTGGCACAGCAGTATGTCTGTGGACCAGCAACGCTAGAAACTGGCTTTCTACACTGGTGGTGAGCAGAACACAGATAGCCCATAGTGTATGCTTACCTACAAATAGAAGCTGTGCTGATTTTAAAACTTTAGTGAATTAAATTGCCAGATACTAGCTTACAACTGAAAGCATTGAGGAATGGAGGGGTATAAACCTTCTTTACAAAATTTGAGACACAGTAATGGCAGATACCACACAATTATTGTGTGGTTGACACATACAACTCATCTCTACTTCGATTCATAACTTGTTATTGATGTTGACATCCATTGTATTAAACGTTAAGGACAGTTATTGAGACCGTATAACAATGGTAACAAAACATGTTAGGTTTAAACTAACTCTTCTCTCTAATTAGAAACAGAGACTGGAAATTAAATATTCTGCCTGTTATATCAGTGTAATAAACTCAGAAAAAAAGGCTTATCCTTCATTAGAGAAACAAGTACAAAGCAATGTATTTCCATTAACTTATCACTGTGTTCAAACTTACTATTTATTAGCCAGATCTAGAACTTCTGAAAATAAATATGATAAAAGAAACATCTCAACAGGTATATGAAAACAATCTGGTATATAATACATTTTAATGCGTAAACTTAAACAAATAATGGCTTGTGTGTGTGTGTGTGTAAAATTAAAGTATATCCTGAAGAACACAATTGCTAGAAAAACTTTTGAAAACATTAATTCTGCATTTCAAGCATCCTGGTTTCAATCATTTATTACATTTTATGTTGAACTAATAAAATTCTCATATGGACCAAAACAGATGATAAACTCAAGACGTACTGCTTAGATTATATTCAATTTAAACAGGGTCCAACCTAACTACTAAAATAGTTTATCTTGTCAGAAGATGGACTTTGAAACATGATACAGATGAATAACATTAAATGTTATAAATTTGTTGATGACTTAGTAAATGTCAGTAGACCACTTTAAGGTATGAATATGCATAAAAAAATGTTACAAAAGATTGAGATTCTTGATAAAATTTTCTTATAAACACAATGGATGATAAAACCAGTCAAATTAATTCTCAAAACCGAATCAAACATTTCCATAGCAGCTGGCATAAATAATTTAAAGGATAAACATGTTAGAGAGGGTTATGCATGCTTCCTTTCGCACTGAGTTGTGAGAGTGCCATGGACAGTTGGTAATGTTCTAAATATCTCTTACAAAAATATTTAAATCTGTTTATTTATTTTCTATATAATTTAACTATTAATTATGTCTCAAGTATAACTTTTAGAAATGGCATCATAATAAAATTCTTAAAGACATTTCTAAGCCAAATCTGATTATTATTACCCGACTATTTTTAGTTGCTGTTTTTTCTATTTCTTTGATGTGAAAACTTTATATTAATGTAAATCTCATGTTTACATGATTTATTGAACACGATTGCAGCTACTTTGCTTTAACCAACATCTCACATAGAGATATTGTCCATTATGCTGTTATAGGTTATGAATGTACACATATCTGTGGAAGGTAACAGCTGGTGGCTGGAATAAAATGAAATGCCTGATACCAGTTAGACAATACAAAATTGGTTTAGACACCTGCAATCAATATAATTTGTGAAAATGTTTGTTGTACTGTTTGGCAGTTAATTCAGGGAATATATGTTTCATCACTTTTGGATTTTGGAGAAATTTTATTCTTTAGATAACATAATGATATTTATACAATTTTAAGGAATAGCTTCAGTTCATTTAGAAAATGGTTTAGAAATAAATGAAAAAAGTATGATCTCAAGAGTACTTAAAACACAAACCTGCCAAGTCTTCAACACAGTAAACCACCATACAGTTTTCTTTATCACTTTTGTACTCTCTCATAAAGTGTTAATTATAACATCTTAGCTGTCAAGTGGTGCTAGAAAATGGAAAGCCCAAGGCACAAACTTACTATACCCACATTTATGAAACCGAATACTGCTGCTTGTTTAAAGTAATTATAGATATTATCTTAGTTTAACAACATTTTAGAAACCATGACAATACAATATATTGGAAACTTTTTACATTAATAAAGATTTAACAATGAACACAAACAAACAAACAAAAATAATAAGAACAAAAACAATAAACAAAACTTAGTCATGCAAAGATCAAGGAACTAGAATACATAGAATGTACATGAAATAGTGCAATTATATATGAATGATAGTTAGTTATAAAAGACTATATGAACATGACAGTATCTATACAATATTTTAGAAATGTTGTTATCCACAATCACCAGTAGATGAGAAGTGTCTTTGTAACATTACAAGTGATGAAACAATCAAGAATACAAAACATTAACACAACAAACAACCATACCTTCTTATAAAGTAATAAGTTAACTATATAATATTAACAAATAAAATTAAGTTTAGGTTTATGAAATTATCATTTTAATCATATTATACACTGAATGTTTTGTAAACAAGGCTGTCTTATCATTTCTATTCAAATATAGTTACTGAATTTATTTTTTATTTGTCCAAGTGTCAACCATTCTTCTGTAATGCTCTTCATATTTCCAGTTATTTTTTTCTTGATCCACTTGTAATTTTATTATTTATTTCCATAGGCAGTCAGTTATGTCCAATAAAAATAAAATACTTACACCAATACGTTAATATATTGTACTAATATTCTCTTCATAAATAACATTACTAGTTTAGAGTATTATTTTGTTCTAGATTTCATAAGTTAAAGAGAAATAATAGAAATTTGTTTGTGTGTGTATGTGCAGATGTATTACACACATAATTCATTATTGTGTTAATTATGGAAAGTTAATTAGGCTGGGAGGGCGAGCATGTTTGGCACGACGGGGATGCAAACCCGCGACCCTCAGATTACGAGTCGCACGCCTTAACACGCTTGGCCCTGCTGGGCCAATGATTATTGATAATTTGGGTTAAAAAGATTGATGAGTTTAACATGGAACTTGTCAGTATGAGTCTGGCAGGCGTGGTAGCTGAAATAGTGAAGGCTAATTTGACACCTGATTGAAGAAAGAGCAAGAAGCAGGTAGGCAAATAAAATATCAACAGCATATCAAACTCAAACGGGCCAATCCTGAATGAGATACTTTGTTCTAGAACATTTATACAGAGACCCTGTGTACACAACGATAATTACTTCTCACAATAACAGTTCTGGTTGCAGCTCATTTTACAGCCACACGAAACTGATTGGTTTATTTTCTGTTGTCAGAGATGTGTGCTGGCGGTGATGGGAGGTAACTGGTCGTCTTTATTGTCCAATTATGGCCATTGAGAAGAGAAATTGATAGTTTGGTAAAATGTACACTTTTGTAAATTAGCGTAGCAAAAGCAGCTCATTACAAGTGTTACATAAAAATATTCTCTATTGGATGAATAGCTTTAAAAGTTTTGTCTTGTTTGTGAGGAATATCTTTGTTCTATCTTCTAACAGATCAGTTTCAGGTATTTACACGTTGTTATTATAGACACTGCTTGAGATAGGAACTCGTCTTCCTCTGCAAAATTTTCGAGTGCATCATTCTTAATTTTTATTTACTTTCAGTCACCCTTTCCTACTTATGAAATAAAGATAGTTTATACTGTCTCGTCCACTCAGATTATAGTTCAATAGAAGTGGCCGACATGTTGAAGAACTAGTTTCAAAGTGTAATCAAATTATATATGGATAGAGTGTGTCTTTTTAGTAAAATCTGACATCAGCTCGGAGTACTTTAGTTGTGTATTGAAGTGTGCCCTGCAGTGGCACAGCGATATATCTGCGGACTCAGACTGCTAGAAACCGGGGTTCGATACCCGTGATAGGAAAAGCACAGATAGCGTATTGTGCAGCTTTGTGCTTTACTCCAAACGAACGAACGAACTTCCATCCTTAACAAAGCAAATATAAAAATACACACAAACAACAAGAAACACTTCAACAGTGTGTATCAAGATGTTTCTCTTAAGTGGTTCAAGTGTTTCGAGACACCATCAAGAGAAACTGAAGATAAACAGACAAACTTTGATCCAAAAGTTTGTTCTAAAACTGCGATATGGGAGTCAAAGTATTAAAAAAGTTTAGACTTTACTGTTCTTGAGCGATAGCTGTCAATATTGGCCACTTTTATATCGAATAGAATCATCTGTCTGTATGTATCATGTAAAATTTTTATCAGATAGATGGAATGATCAAAAAAGTAATAATTGGAAACACTAATTTTGTTTATATGAATACTTTTATGATATTAATATTTTAAATCATAATTTTGATTGATATGTTATTTAATGTGGCACTAAAGAACGTAATCAATGCTTACAGTTAAGCAATTTTCCCAGTTAATGACCAGCTCGTTAAAATAAAATTCTGTTTGGTGTCTGTATTTCAAGTTATCAGAAATGCAATAGAGTGTTCTGAAATCAGTTTTATTTTATGTACTCTGTTTACTGTTCTTTGTTGTAAATAAGCAATTGATTTTAACTTTTATATGTTTTTGTGTTTTTATAGCAAAGCCACATCGGACCATTTGCTGAGCACACCGAGGAGAATCGAAATCGTGATTGAAGCGTTGTAAATCCGTACACTTACTGCAATTAAAATCAGCACTTTAAAACAACAATATATTTAGTGGGTTTTTTTTTTTTATTTCTCGCTCGCCGTCCCTAATTTAGCAGTGTAAGACCAGAGGGAAGGAAGCTAATCATCATCACCCATCGCCAACTCTTGGGCTACTTTTTTGCCAACAACTAGTGAGATTGACCGTCACATTATAACGCCCCCACAACTGAAAGGGCGAGCATGTTTAGTGCGACAGGGATTCGAAACTGCGACTCTCAGATTACGGGTCGAACGCCTCAACCCACCTGGCCATGCCGAGCCAATATATTTAGTATAAATCCAAAACCTAACAATACAGTTTAAATTTAAACACATGCCTCTACTACCATTTCTTACTTTCGTCTTTTGGAATGATAGTGGAGGGTGTTTTTGAATTGCATTTACATCGTTCTGTTCTTCGTTCATATATATATATATAACTTATGTGGTATTCATTTGTGAATATGAAGTATTCTCGGTGAATCAGTACTAGTAGTGACATCTACATTTAGTACTATCATATTTATTTGTTATTGTGATTGTGTGATTTTCTTATAGGAAAGCCACAAAGGGCTATCTGCTCAGCCCACCGAGGGGAATCCCGTTACATCAAACATGCTCGCCCTTTCAGCCGTGGTGGCGTTATAATGTGACGGTCAATCCTACTATTCGTTGGTAAAAGAGTAGCCCAAGAGTTGGAGGTGGGTGGTGATGACTAGCTGCCTTCCCTCTAGTCTTACGCTGCTAAATTAGGGACGGCTAGCACAGATAGCCCTCGAGTAGCTTTGTGCGAAATTCAAAAAGAAACAAACAAACAAAACTTTCCAAACTATACTGCAAAGAGCAAAGATATAGCAAAAATACTGTGTAATTTTGTGTTTAAGAAAAATATGAAGCTACTAACAATAATTAACATCCTATGATCGTCCGTATATTATGATATTTTGGTTTGAATTTCGCGCAAAGCTACACGAGGGTTATCTGCGCTAGCCGTCCCTAATTTAGCAGTGCAAGAATACAGGGAAGGCAGCTAGTCATCACCACCCTACCGCCAACTCTTGGGCTACTCTTTTACCAACAAATAGTAGGATTGACCGTAACATTATAACGCCCCCATGGCTGAAAGGGCGAGCATGTTTGGCGCGACCGGGATGCGAACGCTTGGCCATGCCGAGCCACATATAAACAGAGCTTTCGTTACTTAAAGTGCTAAAGTATTTTCAATCAATTACTGAATTATCGTGCGTGTTTGTTCGTCAGGTTTGAGTTTTTGATGTAGATACAAGAGAAAATTTGAAACGTTAGTGATAAAAGTTTTATCTGTGAATGGAAAGTACCTTGACTTACACTTTCACGTATGCTGAAATGTTGGGGAAAGTCTTCCGACCACTTCTCTTGTAGCTCTTCCTCCTACCAAAAAATTTAAGGTTGAAAACAGTCCCTTAGTTTACAAAATTGTAATAACAAGTTTGGAGAAGAAGAAACGAACATCGCTGAAGTGAAAATGAAAGCGTTTAACTTCTATTACGAGTTATACAACCTCACTGATCGGTAGGCTTAACTCACAAATAAAACTAAACAGTCACTTGTTAAATTTACCCTTGTATCCACGGCGCGGCCCGGCATGGCCAAGCGCGTTAGGCGCGCGACTCGTAATCCGAGGGTCGCGGGTTCGCGCCCGCGTCGCGCCAAACATGCTCGCCCTCCCAGCCGTGGGGCGTTATAATGTGACGGTCAATCCCACTTTTCGTTGGTAAAAGAGTAGCCCAAGAGTTGGCGGTGGGTGGTGATGACTAGCTGCCTTCCCTCTAGTCTTACACTGCAAAATTAGGGACGGCTAGCACAGATAGCCCTCGAGTAGCTTTGTGCGAAATTCCAAAACAAAAACAAACAAACAATCCACGGCGCAAAACCAAAATTGGATAATCAGCCTGCTAATTCAGAATCTGATCAACAATACAACACGGTATCAATCAAACAAACTGTCTGACTAAATCTGTTGTTTTATATTATCATTACTATACACTTTTCAAACTTTCTATGAAAATATGAGACGCCAAATTGCTCATCACGTCTCGTCTTTCTACATACACAGGATACTTTTAGGTGGTACACGTAGATCAATGTAGTGCGTAACTCCTTTTAGCAAATAATGCGAAAGTCAAACGTCTGAATTAAAATATTAAAATAGAGTTTACGAAAGTACTTTTAATTCTGACAGCATAGCATACTCTTAAGGTATCTCTCATTAAAGTTAGTGATCACTAACAGTAAAGCATGGTTTAGTCAATCATTTTGACATATTAAGATCATAGTTGAAGAGTTTATATTGAACTATTTTACTCAGTAAAGTCACCTATTTAATTAGATTATCAGGTAAAAATAAATGTTGTTAAATAAATATATTTTAGAATTCGTTGTACGTTCAACCTGAAAAATCTAATTTTAAACATTCATGTTCTTTTATGAATCTGTATTTTTTATTATATTTTTATGTTGAACGACAATTTAAGTTGAGCGTTAGGTTTGACTTTGACGCACACAAATTTTCTCCAAAAATTTTGCGCCGTCTGCAGGAAAATGATTAAATCTTGATGAAACTGTAGAATGGACGACAACTGCCTGTTGTGGAGACACAAGTGTAGAGGACGACGTTTTGAAAGTCTTCCGCCTTTCGTCTTCAAGTCGCCGGCAGTTGTCGTCCATTCTACAAAGTTTCAACATGAATACTCTACCTAAACAATCTGTCAAAAAAATGATTAAATCTTGCTTCTTTACGCATACTCAAAGTGCAATAGGCACATTACTTGGGCTTTACTTCTGCACTTAGGATAAAAAATAGTAGATGTAATAGTAACAATACATGTTGTTTTGATGGGTTTCCGACAAAGAACATGTATTATCAGCGCAAGCGCCACATGTTTTTTCACTCTTTTCCAGAGCAATTATTCTGCTCTAATCATGTTTTACCTACTAATATACATTTATGTCAGAACAAAACTGGAAACAGTCAAATATTTCAAACAGGACAAAATGCTCACCGTCTCTAAAATAAACAGTCTTTTAGTGGTAACGTCTAAGTTCTATCGTTATTGTCAAAACGTTTCTTGCTTTTCCTATCCTTCCAATAAATAATACCAGAAATCGACACTAGATATTGTGAATGCACAAAATGTACCGTTCTATAGTTTGTTTTCTTGTTTCAAATAGTGTTTTATAACATTAAACAGTGAATGTAATTCTAGGCAGAAAATTAAGTATATTAATAAACACTCCTAATACTTCGACGGTGTCATCAGTTAAGTATAACAAAAAACACTTTACCCTCTCGTTTTAAGAAAAAAAATGTATTGTTACTGTAGTAAGAATAATTCTGAAATGTGATAATGGGAAGTGTATATTAGTAAGACTACAAATGTTTGTGTTCTTATTTGGAATTATCAAAGTTTGGTATAATAAACCGTAACACACAGTGATGTGTGTAAACTATACTCCAGTTTTCGAACTTAAATTTCATGGCAGCTACTTCTTGGAAGTTTCCGACTCTGCCTTAGCAACAGTGTTGTTAAGAAACACGAAGTAAGACGCCACGAATCGCAAGACTATAATGTCGTTTTGTAGTTTGATGTCAATTTTCGAATTTCTAAGCTGTGTTCCCCGAAACAAAAACAGATTTTTTTTTAATTTTAATTTTTTTACTACGATTCAAGCGTGCCAAGTTATTTTATTTTTAGGTCTGTCTAGACTACAGATGACTAGTTTGTGTTTGTTTTCTTACAACAAAGCCACATTGGGGTATCTGCTGAGTCCACCGAGAGACAGATGACTAAATCTTCTCGAAATGTGAACACAAAATTATATAAATAAACGTGTACGTTCGTTCATTGTTGTCGGGTGACCGTTAGATTCAAGTTAATTGTTTTATTTATCTTAATTTTACTTTAGATTGAGTGTATGTATTAATAATATTATTGATAACCCTAAATAAGTTATATTTCTGATGTTTGATAACTGTTTTCTTTAGTGCTTAGTAATTAAGGGTATCCTTTTTACTTTAAGAATATCTGGATAAGCCGGTTCTGCTATGTTGTTTGACTAATAAAAAATACATTTTAAATAGTGGCTATAAGTGAAGATCTTCACTGTCCTGACATTACGAAATATATAAGGTATGAAATCAAGAGGCTGGACCTTTTCGTTTGTATTTGCAACATATATGTGCATATATATGTACTTGAAATAAAAGGTTGAATATCATTTTTTCATTGTCTGAAATTATATACTTCTAAAATAAATGTGTAACCCAATATACCATTCCACTCGCTACATGTCACCGATTGATATCGATTTTGAGGAAATCCACCGTTTCATGAGATAAAATGACAAAATAATTCTACATATAACATGCAGTCCAACACTACAAGAAGCTTAGTCCTGTTTTTCTTTCTCGATTTGCTCTTCTTCAGGGTTACAGATGAGGGTCAGAATTTCATAAAACTGATATAACTCAGTGACAAGTGGTGAACTGAAAGATAGCATGGAATTCATATTTATTTTAAGTATAGTATAAAGTTTGTCTGCTGAACAGTTTAGAACAGATTATTGGCATTAGTGCTTCTCTTCAAAACTTACATAAATATAAATTCATTGTGGTGAGGAAAAAGCAACTCAGAAAACAAAACACACCACGTTGTGTCGCCCTCTCCCCAGTGGCCCAGCATTATTTCTCCGGACTTACTATATTAGAAACCAGGTTTCGATACCCATGTTGGGCAGAGCACAGTTAAAACATCTTGTAGTTTATTTTTTCGTCGTTGTTATTATTTAACTTGCTGATACTAGGAATATATTATTCCAGTACCCTAAATTCGTGTCCATGAAATAATATTAAGAGAAAGACAAGGGTAAAGAATATTTCTCAGCTTGAAAAATTTTGATTTCTGATATAACAGGTTATGTCGTTTTTAAGTAGCAAGTAATTTTGTGAAGTTAAAGCGGTAATTGCACAATATATTTTTCTTTTATAACATCAGAAATAAATGAAGTAACTTTTTAAAGACAATACTTACTGCAACATTTATTCGATATAAAGATTGCAATTTCTAAATAAATATAAATTGATTATACAGAAGTAAATTACTGAATAACAAGACAAACATCTCGATAAAATAGTCATGTAAATCTGTATAGTTTGAAAATAACTTAAAATTTAGTTTAAAGTTAAATATAAAACTATTTGTGAATAATCTGCATCGATACTATATCATATTCAATTCAGAAAATTTTCAAACTGTGCAAAAACACTTAGATTCACCTTTAAATTCACCTTTGATTTAATATTGAAATTTCACCAAGTACAATTCAAAGTAAATTATAATGTTTTGTGTATTGTCATTATTATCAAGAAGCAGCTGTTGTTTTAATCACTCAGAATAAGTTTCATTTGAATTTTTCAAATTTGAAAACTTCTGCCACTTTTTCTCTCTCATAATCTTTATTGTTAACTTTAAACTTCAGTTTATTTTACTTGGTTTACAGTAATAAGTTTGGTTATTTAAAGTATATTCTATTATCATGTTTTGACCGCAACTAAGGGGAGCAGGTATACAATAAAATTATGAAAATTGTTTTCAGCAATTATATATTTATATCGAATATAAGTATTTTACAAAAACATGCTCGCCCTCCCAGCCGTGGGGGTGTATAATGTGACGGTCAATCCCACTATTCGTTGGTAAAGAGTAGCCCAAGAGTTGGCGGTGGGTGGTGATGACTAGCTGCCTTCCCTCTAGTCTTACACTGCTAAATTAGGGACGGCTAGCACAGATAGCCCTCGAGTAGCTTTGTGCGAAATTTCCAAACAAACAAACGCCGCCACGAAGGAACGTTTTACGAAAACATGATAGGAGACTATATTTTGGGGATGATACGTGAAAGTCATTTATATTAAAGTAGCAAATCTCAAAAAACTATTCACTTCTAAACGTTTTTGCTCATTTTTTGTATAACTTTAGTATAAATACATGTAAATCTCGATTAATATGTGTTGCTTTATTCAGACCTTATGTAAACGAGAATGTGCAAATTTGCCAGTTTTTACATAGGAAATAGGTTAATTTCTAAATTTCATTATCCAGGTCACCAAAGCAAAGTTTGAAGGGAATAATGGCCATTTTCTGTACTTTTACAACATAAGCAATTAAGAAATAACACATACTATCTAAGAACAAAATTTGTGTTACATACTGATTACAATCAGTTCTCATTTTAGTGTTTTGTGGCTTGTAATATAAAATATTTATTTGAATTAAAAGTTTGTTGAAAATTCACTCTTGGAATTTTTTTTTTAATTTTTAGGTTTACAAATTACAAACATTAACGACATAGAAATAATACTTAATTTTGTCCAAAAGTGCTTACAGGGTAATTTCCACTCAGAACAGATTCGTAATTAAATATTATTTCGTTTATAGTTTCCAAGGTAATGCATGGGACTGTGTTTTCACACTCACCTCGAGCTGATTTTTAATTTACGTCGAGTATTAGTGATGCATCATACTCTTACTTAAACTCATATTCTACCACAAATATCAGTTTTTCTATATTTTGCAAATGTGACCATTAATTCATATGTATCGTTTGTTTATACTTTGTACTTTAATACCCACATAACACAGATGTAGGCTTGAAAACTAGCAGCTTCATACATTTTAGAAACAATCACTAAATAAGTCTAAATATTTGCTGTACATGATACAATGTCACTGATATATCATGTCAAATAGAATAAACTTGTCCCAAGTGATTTCCTGTAATACCAGAAAATAAACGCTTATTTCTAAATCTTCAACTTATGTAGTGATTTAATTAGAAGTACTGTTTTATCTGTCCAAACAATTCTACATGAAAGAGCCCTAATGGAATTATGCCACGAGCTTGATTTACGTTTTGAACACGAAAATCCTTTTCTCGAAAAGAATACTAGAAAAAATATATTTAAGTAAGATAATGTATTCTAAAGGTGTTCTCTTAAACTCAGTTGTAGTTTTTCCTCAAATTCGTAACATTCTGCACAATCAATAAAAATGTTTTCAACACGATATTATAAAAATCATTCAATAATGACGCTGAAATTATATAAAAATATGTGAAAACTCTTAGGCTATCTTCTGCTTTGAGTATTCATGTTCCCCATCAACACGCTCACACTAATATTGCCTTCTGGTACCAGTTTATGATCCACGACCTAGACTTCATATCAAAGGTTACATGACCATATTACTAACTTTGTAACCAGTTTTTAGCGCGAAACATCATTGCATAAAATTTCATATCTCTCTGTGTTTATATGTACATATATTTGAACATTACATAAAGTTAGACAAAGGAGGTTTATATATCTACTTAACTTTGAAAAAAATATGGACAGGAAATGTAAAACTAAATTGCAACGTAGCAAATCTGTGGCAAGCGATGACAGAAATAAACTGATTTTTTCATTCTTAAATAAATCAAACGTGACACAGTTTTTACAAGTAATAAAAAAAGTTACTAATTACACTTCAACCTTCGAGATGACTTCATAACATTTATTAGAGTTGTTTGTTAGTTTGTAATTAAACACAAAGCTACAGAACGAGGTATCTGTGCTGAGTCTATCACTTTGATTTTTAAGTGTTATAAATCCGAAAACACACTACTGAGTTGCTGGGTGGCTTATTGGAGTTGGAGAAACAGTGAAAGGAAATCAAGAAAAAATACAAAAAAATTGTAGATCGAGATATAAAATTAAAAGATTATGAAAAAGAAAGAAAAATATAGTAAATTATATAAATGAGCAAGAAAATTCAAATACCAGGAAGAAAAGAATGTTTAAAAATGTAATAGGTATTACAAGTGTACGTGTAATCATTCTTCGCCAGTTTTCGGGAGGCGAACACGACAAAAATATTAATTCATTGTTTTATTGTTTGCAATAATTGAAAACATATTAACCACCGAAAATAAGTTAACTACAAATATATATATAATACGCTATGCTATTGATACAAAGTTTCAGGCAATGGCCTTCTGGTATCTGTAACGGAACAGTAAATTCATAAACGAAAACGTTCCAAATATTTGTTCCAATTTATGTGGAATGGCGATTTAAGCACAGGCACTAACGTTATTCAAACACATAAATTATTTTAAGTTACTTTATTGGTGATTGAAGGGAATTAACCCCCCTCCGCCATTAATATTGTACATTTATTTTAGAGCCTACGCTTGTTTCTATCAAGATTTTCTTCTTTGGATGTAACGTATATTGTTAAATATGTACTACCGTGTTTCTCCGATAATAAGACCTACCCATAAAATAAGACCTAGTGTGATTTTTGTGGATAGTTTTAATATAAGCCCTACCCTTAAAATAAGCCCTAGTTAAGAGTGGCAGGAAGAGGAAAGAAATAAAAAAAATTAATTTATTAATTAGTTTAATAGTTAGTTAATTAGTTTGTTTAAGAATTAATCAGTTAGTATAATAGTTTAATAATAGTTTATTTTAAATGGTTAGTTTAATAGTTTGCAACATTAAATAGAATATAATTTCTATTTATTTAGAGGTCTTATAATTTTTACTTTGTAACTTCATTTTTTTAATATATCAAAATAAGACTTCCCCCGAAAATAAGTCCTAGGTCATATTTTGGAGTGAAAATTAATATAAGCCCTGTCTTATTTTTGGAGAAACACGGTACGTAAGTCCTACCTGTTCTTGAAACTCCAAGCGAATTCTCTAAAGTTGAAAGCAACAATATTTGTTTGAAGAAAGCACGCGTGAAAGCCGAAAAACAGAATATTGTCGGTGAGATACAATCAGTATTGTATAGGCCCAAGAAGCTATAACGTTTTTCTTGATGACGAGAAACTCACTTGAAATAAAAATGTATCTCAAAACGGCTGGTATTGGTATTAACAATTTCATTGATAAGTAGAGAACAACTTCTATTAATCGGAAAACTACAGAATTGGAATAGGAACGTTAACTGATTTCGAGCGTACCGTTCAACTTCAGATGTCATTATTTCTACAGGGACATTAAATATCTTAGATTAAATGAATTAGTAAGGGTATGAGACCAGTTAAGAAAGACGGCGTTAGCTTAAGCGAGGTGGAACAGTATCAACTCAGAATAAACTTTTTGGCGCGGACTTGGATCGTCGATAAAATATTCTGTTTTAAACTGGATATACGACTCAGTATTGTCTGAAAGTTTGTGATGCTGTCGTTTATAAATCATCATTTGTAATAACTGTAATTATAATTATAATAATTATAAATGTATAATTTTGGTGTTTGTATATTAAAATATATTTGGATAAAGAAAAGAAAAATGGAAATTGTGTGTATCAATCTTGTTGACAAATAACAAAGTTAATACATATTAACTACTAATTACAAATCGAACTTCCTGTTATTTGAGATAGTAATACGAGACGTACATAATAATAAATCGGAGAGGTTGGTTGATTTGGCGTTTTAAGGCGCAAAGCAACTACGTTATCTGCAACAAACAACCTGTAAACAAATTGAAAATAAAATTGTTAAAATTCGTAAAACGGAATCATGTTAAACAAAACAGTCTAATTTTTCAATTAAAAATTTAAATATTATTAAATCTCAATTTTAAATCTAGTTTACAGCAGTAAGAGAGAAAATAAAGTAATGCAAGTTTTAAAAGACTGTAGCATTCCCCCCAGTGGCTCAGCGGTATATCTGCGGACTTACAACACTAAAAAGCGGGTTTCGATACTCGTGGTGGGCAGAGTACAGATAGCCTATTTTGTAGCCTTGTGCTTAATTACAAACAATAACTGTAGCATAAGTTTAATTATTATAACTCGCTAGGATGACTAACGGATAGGTCCTGGTATCGAGTTATTTGGCGTCACGGCCATTTCCTAATTTTGTATCGAACTAGTTTTACTTTAATTCGTAAAAAGACATCATGTTAAACAAAACAGTCTAATTTTTGAATACTTAAATAGCGTTGAAAAGGCTAATGACCTTAAAAACTAAAAACATTTGTAAGGTGGACAGTGTCATCATTGCCAATGACACTTTTCATTATCAGGGATAAACCTTGGGACAAAATATGTCTTAAAATGGTGCCGTCGTTGACAAATCGGAGAGTCGTACGAAATAAAATTGTAGTGCATAAGTGTGCAAACTCTTTTTTTTATCATTTACAAACCTCTTGAAGAGGCCTCATAATCACATATATTACATACAAAACAAATACACAGTTATATACAATTGAATGCACCTGATACTATCTGTAATTGCTCATATTAAAGGACGAACAAGTTTAGAATAAAATTGAAAGAAAGAATTGACATCATTACGAATAACACACCTGGAATAATCAAAACTTATTTTCTTTCTTAACTGAACATTATAAAATGACAACAGATTTAAATGGATATTTTTGGCTAAACAAATTTTCCTAACAGTCATAATACAATATTTGGCTTATATAATCAAAAATATGCACTGTAGGCTATCTTTTCTTAATCCTTCTAGGAAGCCCTGTACAAGAATTCGTCGTTTCTGATTCATTGGAACTGATTTTTGAATGATAAAAGAAATAGTGTCGAAAACTAACGTCCATAAGTGTTAAACTATCGGACACAGGCAATATAAATGTCTCACTGTTTCAGTTTCTTTACCACAAGGTGTACATAAGACAGAACCATGTTTTTTTGTGTTTTTTCTCTTTATTCATCCCACCTCAAAGAGGGGGTATATACAGAAATACATCAAATAAAACACAATTTAATGAATTAGCATGTAATAATATCTCAAGAGATCACCATGCTGGAAATTACAACAAAGTTAAAAAATTAGGATCATGTTTTGACATTGTGTAATTCTTGTTGCTCTGTCTATGTTACATTATGTTTTCATATATATATTATTGTTTCGTTTCAAAATGTTCCTTAGGGCTTGTCGTTAACTAATAAGGCTTGTTTCTGTCTTGGAAAAAAAGTTACTCGGAGAGTTGCCATAACTGAAAAAAATAATAAAAATGTAATTTTATATCAGAGGATTTACATATTAATGAAAAAATAATAAAAAATTAAGGTTATTTTAAAATTCTCACAAAATCTGAACTATTGGTTAATAAATACCGCTAGTTCAACCACTACCGCACGTGCAATAACTGATAGTCCAAGAACAATTGTTAAGCGTTATTGTATCATAGCAACGTAACGGAAATTCGAAAAAATACAATAATTCGAATAGTGAGAAAAGTTTACACCTCAAAGTCTGGAGGAAGAGGTCTAGTGCACCTGACCCTCTAGGGTATTTCACATAATTACCCAAACACCAACACAGAGAAAGCTCAAAAGTGTAAGCACAAGAAATGATCGATATTAAATTAAGTGGAAGTAAACACGAAACAAACAAATCTTATAAATACTTCTTAATAAAGAAGGTAAAAACAAAATGATTTGTATTTTACAAAATTCTCTAGAAGGAATTAGCCGGTAAAAATATACCTTAAATTTTAAAAGTAAGCAGTTGCTTACTTGGGTTCAAGTAAAAATGCCTAATATAACTAAATTAATGTAATATAACCTTCTCATCGTAATCTTCCCATAATGTCGACAAGCGTTTAAAGTTTTTTCCGTCAAATACAAAATAGTTATTATTAAAAGAATACACACGTATATATATGTAAAAGACCATGCAACGTTTCGATTTTATACTTAGGTTGTCACTATCCTTTCAGTTTTATCTTTGGTGAAATTAGAAGAAAAATCTGTAATATATCTGAACGTTTTTCTTTTGACATCATGATATTATTATTATTACGTTTGCTCAAAGTCATAATTACTTTGAGGCGAAAGGTACTAGCAGTTCAGTAGGGGCGTAACCAAGGAAGGGTGTTACCTCCCCATGGACCCAAACTTTTTAGATAAGTTCAGTTGCCACCTGTGAAGTTTCACAAAGATCCGTGATTGCATGACAGATAATTTCACACACGACAAATAGTCAAATGCGCAGAACTAGAGAAATACAATCAAATACCTATAAAGGCTCAAACACCTGTTCGTTCTTGCCACGACATCTATAACACAGTTTGTTAAACTTTAATATCACGGTGAATGTATTATGAGGCCAGGCCATTCAATCGATCTTCAGTGGTGGTATTTCTCAAATACGTTGAAAACGAATGCTCCACTGAGCTCGTTAGCATAGGCAGCGTGGCAAATACTTTCAAGAGTCTAGAAATGACTGGAAACATTTCTGCATTGCACATTGCATATGCATCTATGACATTTTTTGGTCTGTTGTTTGCAAGTGATTTGTACCAAACCCTAAGTTCACCTACGGCAGCTAGTGAAGTGCTGTCAGCTGCCAGCCCTGTATATACTGACCAACTCTTTACTTTGGTCACATTGTTGTAATGTAGGTTCTGACCGTTCTGTGGTATACCCTGATAGTTTTGTGACTGGACAGACGGTCAAATATTTGTGAAAGAAAGTGATCAATAAATGGTACAAATACAACAATACGAAAGTACTCCTCAGGGCTAGTGGTTTGTGGGTTAGCACGGTACATCTGTCTTTTATCCTGCCTTGGCATTATGATGTCAATTTGAAGTTCACTACACAGAGTTTGAGCCTCACAGAAAATGTTGTTAAATTCATTCACAATATTATTTTTAAGTAAACGGATTAAATCTTCCACTATTTCTGCATGATGCATCGCAGCACCTAAATCAATGTTCTGTTGCTGCAGGAAGTTGTACAGAGGTAAACTAAAAGAAAACAATTTAGCAATGGTAAGTAGCGTGATGATGAATTCCGGCTGCGTTATAGAATACAACTGATTGGCTTGCGTGGCAGAATCTCTGTCTTGTGAACCTGATATGATCTCAAGGGCATTTGCAACTGCATGGATTAATTCTAGAAAGACAATGACTGAGTCATGCCTCTCAACTCACCGGATGGGGCAGAGACCTTTCAAACTTTTTTTTCGATTAAGATGCTTTATCCTCCACCGTTTGGGTGAATTGAGAAAGTTTTCAATGCTAGAAATTACTCCCATGCAATTTCGCACAGGAACTTCTCTACAAGCATCAGAAATTGCCAAGTTTAGGGAATGGGCACTGCAGTGTACATTGGGTGCAAGTGGGAATTTATCAGTTATGTGTCTTTGAACATCATTAAATTTCCCACTCATAGAGGCAGTACCGTCGTATCCTTGTCCTCGCAGGATAAGCCATGTCAATACCATATTTTGTCAGATTGGTTATGATAACATCACACAAGTTTCTGCCTGTCACATCATAAACAGGTATAAATTGCAAAAAATCTTCTCTCATTGCAACAGAGTTGTCATTGGCATGCAAATATCTAACACACAGCGAAAACTGTTCAATGCCTGAAATATCTGTTGTTTCATCAGCTAATATTGAGAAACATTTTGCAGCATTAACCCTGTTGGCCAAATCATGAATAACATGAGTATTATAGGCATTGATGATTTCATTTTGAATTTGAGGACTCAGATACATAGCATTCCTCTTTGTACTCTTAAGGCTTGTTGAAAGCTTGACATCACCCTTTGCCCTATAGCGCAAAATTGCCCGAAAATTCCCATCATTATTGATGGGCTCCTCATCAGTTTCACCAACAAACATTGGACCAGAATCATATTTTCCCTCAAATCTAAACCCTGTCTCCCACACAGCAATACAGTATCAATAATAGGCATCAAATATTGCCGGTTCTGTTCAATTTCTTGCTTGTAATTAGCATCAAGCTGCAAGTGCACAGATGAACTTGTGTTTACAACCTGTAAAAAATGTTAGCTTTTTCTTTGCTGTCTTGGTGGTACTGTTTCAATTCATGTGCCTTGAAGTCTTCAACAGCCTTCTTCCAGTTTGTGTATGGAAATTTCACTAGTTGTCCCAATTTCTGGCTTCCAACACCAGCACCATCAGAAGCAAAAAGACAGCAGTA
This sequence comes from Tachypleus tridentatus, assembly GCF_004210375.1. Taxonomy (NCBI): domain Eukaryota; kingdom Metazoa; phylum Arthropoda; class Merostomata; order Xiphosura; family Limulidae; genus Tachypleus; species Tachypleus tridentatus. The sequence goes on along the minus strand of NW_027467782.1, from coordinate 17,981,747 downwards.
CTTGCAGAAAACACCCTTTGCATGTTGACTGTAGAGTAGCCATCTACACTGTGAAAGCCAACGATGCTGAAAAGGCAGCTTTCTTGGACCACGCTGGGGGAAAACAATCACTCTCTGGCTTCCAGACATTCTCAAGGAAGCATTTTTGGTTTCAGCGTTTATCTAAAAGAGACAGAAATACATAGTTCTAATTAAGTTATTTTGCACATAGGAAAGTATGTTATAAGAGTACAATAACCTCGAAGAGAAAGGCTTAGAGCTGTACTTCACAGAGCAGGCGTAACATCCTGCTAGCAATGAATATTCAGTCTAAAACTCAGAGTGTTTGCATGATTTTAATACAAAATTAATTTAATGAGGAGTCGACTTATCTGTTTACCAATGCTGATATCATCAGAAATATAATTTCCAATATCCCAAACTGGACCTGAGGTGGTAGTGGCAGCACTGGTAGAAGGCCACGGTGATGACTGAAAATTCAGTTGACAATTCAGATTCAACCTGATTGGCTGCAGCAGATTGATCAGGTTCAGCCTTATAAATGGGTTTTTTAAAGAACCTATGCAGTGTCTTTTGCTTTTTCGGGCTTGACATAGTGAGTGATTGTATATTGCAACTTCTGTTTGTTAACATCACATTCACAATACCACTGGCGCCATCTATAGTGAATAATTCACTATAGATGGCGCCAATGGTACTAGGTTAGTGCATGGTGCTGCCAGCCTGCCACAGTGCCACCCACTGTTTATTTTTGAAGTTAATTCTTGAAATCCAGGGAATCTGAACACACACTGTCAATGATATTTGAATACATATTATAGACACTATACATATATTTTGCACTCTCCTGAGTGACTCTATATTTTATATGTTGATGACAGGACTGTAGGCCTACTTTGCTGGGCCTGAGGACTTTAAGTTATATATTATGTATATAGGCCTGTATATTTATTTATGATTAAAAAAATAAGACAAACACTTCAGTGTGCCATTCTGAAATTTGCCAAAAACGTTGTCTCAGAATGCATAATTCAGGCTTTTCTTTTATGTTTTTATTTAAACATTTCCTAGGGGTGGCATGCCCCCGGACCCGCCTAGCATGGCTTCGCGCCTGCGGTGCTTGCATGAAGCATTCAAACTAAGCACCCCCCCCCCACAATGGCCATTCTGGCTACGCCCCTGAGTTTATGCAATAATTTAAATATAGTTATTGACATATGCGTATCACACCTGTTTTTGTAAAGTTTTTCGTGTATACTTATATGCACAACAACATTCCTTTATCAATAATATTAGCATGATATCCACAGAAGCAGTCAAACTTTAAAACTATTCCAAATACGAATCATGAAATTATCAGGTTACCAGGGAAATCAACATTTATTAATTTAATTATTGTGGTGATACATCATAATTTATATGTATATAAATGTAAATCTCACAAATGTTTTCCTAACTTACATAGGATTATAGTACAACAACAAACACTGGGCATGAGAGTTTTCGCTTCTTAATATAATGGACAAAAGACATTAGATGTATAAAAACTTTTAATGTATATCTAAAGAGACAAAAAGGAGTCACTGAGCGTTAATTTCCTCCCCTCCTGTTGTTTCCCATATTGTTAAACTTGTAGATAATCTTTGGATTGTAATGAGGAAAATTAACTACTTAAATTATTTAAATATTTCTACAAGACATTACTGTATCTATTAGACGTACTTGTGTGGTTTGTTGAATTTTATAAAAACTATTAAATAAAATAGTTATGTAGTAAATAATTACTTTCTGCAAGATATTTAACTTAAGCAAACATTCTACCTTAATTTTATACCAACGTATATATGTGATATTAACATAGATTCTTAACTATGAAATTTTCAAAACATTTCACTGTAATTATTTTAAGAAACAATTAAATATGCTTGTTTTTGTTGTAGATTTAAAATACTGATTTTATTTATTCCTAAATCGTTTTAAAACGTTCCGATTATTGTATATTTTTAAAACTACAAATTTTGTTTTTATTTTGATTCGAAAAACAAAGTACACGGTTTGCCTCTGCACTGTGCTATTGGAGACATACAGGATTTTAAGAAAGGAAAGGCCTTGATGGCGAAATGAAACTTCGTTTGTTCGAAAGTGAAATGACCTATCTAACCATACATTATCTTGTTTCATAAAATAATATCTATTCTCTTATCATAATTCAGCCTCGTAATTCAAATAACATACAAAATGATAAATAATTCTTTCCAAAATTGAAAAAGTTCTATAGTTGCTACAGAAATTGTTCACAAACATCTTTTCTTCTAATATCGTATCATCAGTTGAGCTTGTACTTCTCAGTTTAGTGCATATACCTAAAATCATATCCTTACTGAAATAAATCTCTCTATGATTTAAACAGTTAGAAAGAATTGAAAACTTACATGACGCGTTTTCATCAGTAAACTATGGCATTGGGAAGGTAAGTAGTGGCAATGGTATACATCACGACAACCGAGATTTGGAAAGAGCGATTGGCTAAAATCAATAAAAACGCGTTTATACTCAAGTTAGAAGAGCAAATTGTTTCAATTTTATTTTAAACTATTGTGCTTTTCCTGCTTTGTGGCTAAGGGTGCCATATAACACTCATATAAATAAATATATTCACAATCATTACTAGTTGCGTTGGAACTGTACTTTAAAACTAAAATAAAAATTCATAACTTTCATTTAGATGTACAAAATGGAATAACTTAAAAAGATGTTGATTGATATTAAACTGAAGTTTTTAACGTTTGGAAATACAAATGGAAGTTTATTTTCCACATTATTTTAATTCAGTGGTACAATTTTCCCCTCGAGGCTGTTTCTGGTTGTTAGGGCGTGAAATAAATATATATTCATTTCTTATATGAGTATAAACGTAATACACAATCTATGGTAACTACACAAGGATGAATGTCTAGATACTGCCTCTTCTGTAACTCCTGGTGGTGTCATTCATAAGTCGCTGTTTCTATGCAGCGCACTTTCTAATACACAAAGTTATCCCTTTTCCACTTTATCTTTCTTTCAATATTTATCAAACATCTACAGATAACGACTTTCGAGAGTTCATTTTAACAGTTCATTAATACAGAAGTTCACGGAAGATGTCTGCAAATTAATTTCAATTTGTGAATACATGTTATAAAGGGCCTCTCGTGTTCATTTAAACGTGGGCTGAATGTGTTGTCTTGGTGAAATCATATCTTATTTGGCATGCAGTGCATACAGACATAGTACCTTATCATTACCACTGTAACTTTCACCCAGCATATATTACAAGAACATAGGTTTGCGACTTATATCAAATCTTAAACATATTAACGGCAATAGAGTGATGAAAGGTGTGAACTTTGCTGTCAATACACATTTTCATTCAATATGTGTCACTTACTGTAGAACGTATAGCCTCTCCATTCGGTCACGTGCTTTGAGGAAATGTTGATAATTTTCTCGTTTTTATGGACCTAAGACTGGGTCAATTTTATACGTCATTTTCACTTGCAACTCTCTACGTTTCAGCCGTGGATTCTCGAAACTGAGAAAAGATGATCGGATATATAGATTGCTACCATGATTTTAAAATAAAAAGCCTTTGTTTAAGGGTATTTAAACAACTAAGATTAAAATAATTTTCTATCACTCAAGGCAATATTAAATAAAATTTCAATATCCAAAATTTATTCTTGTTAGCTTGGTACATTCCAAATGTTTAATTAAATGTCACCAAGAATTTATGGTAGAGATAAATAGTAAACATATTCAAAACAGGATATAAATACTTGTATATCACCAGGAGATTTGCTCAAGGTTGGTGTTGTTGTCGACATTGAACGAAGGTTTCCAACAATCTCGTCTTACAAGAACTGCTTGAATGATGATAAAATGAAAATATTCAATTTCAACATAACAATATTCAACAACAGATAATGACTTACATAAAACGTAAGAGTGGGGATAAGCCTCTTCTGACGGTTTAGAGTCAAATTCCTGTATTTCTTGGGGACGTTGGTCAAAAACAAAAATGTTTCTTCAGTTATTCTTATCATGAAACATCAACTGGAAGCCTACTATATTATTAACTACATTTTTTTTTAAACCTAGAACCTTAGGGATTTTGAGGAATAGTGTATAATAATATTACAAACCTTAAGAGACATGATAAATAGTAAAGTGACAAAATCTACAATAGGCCTAATACTAATGTATTATGACAATAATACATTATAATGAAAACGTTTTGTAAAAGGCATTCATACCATAAATATATGTTGTTAGATTTATAAAATGCAAGCTTCTTCCACCAAGAACAGCATTCAATCAGCGAGTATTAGCTTAACCATCAGTCTCTCGCTAGTACAGAGTATGTATTATTTATTTTTGTTTGATAAGCACTGTACAGTTTTAATATTTTCATAACATTTGTTATAGTACTACAAATATTAACAAATGAACTTTTACAGTATATATAAACATTTATTGGATTTCTCCTCTTCAGGTAATGCTGGAATAATAAATAAACTATTGAACTTTGGTCTTTCAACAAATGTAGAAATTACAAATGTTAAAACAAACTGTTTTCATGCTTATGGTCAACTCATAGGCTACCTACCGACTAATGACAGAGTTGACCATAATTTTGTAACACCCCAAAAGCTGATAGTGTGAGTTTTGATTGACATGGCGTTTCGGATTGAGAGTCCAGCACCGAAACCTCCAGGGCATTAAATGCCCAATGAATACCTTTTATTATATCAAAGTATTTCCCATGCAAACGTATTTGGTATAATTCAATATCAACATAGCCTATTTAATACAATTTGCATACAAAAGTGGGCCTATTTTGTATGTATCTAATATAAATGTTTAGAATCCGACGTCATTTGCGCTCGTGGATACTCAGCTAGATTGTTTGTTTGTTTTTTGAATTTCGCGCAAAGCTACTCGAGGGCTAAGTGTGCTGGCCGTCCCTAATTTAGCAGTGTAAGACTACAGGGAAGGCAGCTAGTCATCATCGCTCGCCGCCAACTCTTGGGCTACAATAAAAAATATTGTATGAGGTAGGACCATGAGAAGCTTTGAGATTCATTCGATTGTGAATCTGGATTGAGAATTCGATTCGTTAGCTGGGTTCTGATTTGATACTTTCAAATCTACACAGCTTGCGATAAACTTTGGAATTTAGATTATTACAGATTAGTTTGTTTAGATTGTTACTGAAACGTGTTACTGATTGTCACAGTTAAAGCATTTACTTAAAGACAATGCACGAAAAATTACTGAGCAAAGTTATCACAGCATTTGAGTGAAATATTTGTATGTTGAACACATTAATTCTGTAATCGTTAATGTGGTGAACATAGGTAGTACTATTCTGAAATATTATTTTGTACAAACGCATGCTTGTGATCCACATTTGTTTTTATTTATGTAACGTGCATTTTTGGCTAGCTACTTTCTAGCAGAACTGAAATTATTGTTTAAACAAAAAAAAGGAAAAAATATAAATTTGTACTTACCAGAGAAGTGTTCTTGAATACGATTTTAATTTATCAAAAATTACATAAAAATATACTTTTGTTGTAATTAATGTATAAATAAATGTTTATTTTTTAAAATTATGGTGGCCCCACGCTAGTACAGCGGTATGTCTTCAGATGTACAACGCTAAAATCAGGGGTTCGATTCCCCTCGGTGTGCTGAGCAGGTAGCCCGATGTGGCTTTGCTATAAGAAAAACAAATCAAACAAACAAATTTATGGTATTCTTCGAATGGCATTATCATAAATAAAATTTTGATAGGAATAAAAATTACATACTAAGTTATAAAGACGGATGAAATGTTTAAAGAGCCCAAGACTATTTCGATAAAAAGCTGTTAAAAAGAAAAAATGGTCTTGAGGTAATATAATGTGAATTATGAGTATAACTATGAATAGAATAGTCTCAACAGTGGTATGAAAGAAAAGGATCTGGTTGATCAGTTTGTAAAGACATCCAGCAATGTGTTGTCGCTAGTGGCTGAACAACTATGATTTTGTATGTACAGAAATACTGCATACAAGCCTAAAGATATTATAATGCCATTGTTTGTATCATTTGTTAGGTCCCGTTTGAAGTATTTTGTTTATTCTTGAGTTTCTTACCTCGAAAAGGACAATGGATTGTTGAAAAGGCTGCTGAGATGATGTCTTGGGTGGTATTTAGATTGATTTAGTGGATAAGACAGTCTTTATTGCTATGTTATAATAAATCGATTTTCGAAGCATATCAAGCCGTTACAGTCCATGTACTTACATCCAGTCGGGCTTATCTCACCACAATGCATCATAAAAAATAGATTTGTGACGTAGTTCCCATAGCAAAGGTTCCGTCATGAGTCTGTCACTCCTCCGTAAGAACTTTCCATAAGTCAACCAGTGTGTAAGAACAACGGTTTTCTAGGGTCTGTTTAAATAGTCTGATCGTATAGAAATCTACATGCATTGTATCCAACTATTTCATCCCTACGTCTTCATATGGAGTATAAATATATGTTTCATTTTACAGCTGCTTTGAGGTACACGACGATTAATAAATCGTTGAAGCAAAATGTGCACATGTAACTTGTGTCAGTTTTCCAGACAAAGATTCTGTTTGATTATGTTGCATACTGTTACCTAGGGCACACAGAGGGCTCTGACCTTAGTGTTCTTTGATCCTCTACTACTACAAGATGCAGCACTTTGTTTATCATTGCTACCCAGCTTGTTGTAGACCTTTTTCTGGATGGATCTGGTATCCTAAGCTGATCCATATTGTTTTCATTTTATAATGTCCTTAAGAATAAAGGATATATCCATTTTGAAAATATAAAATTCTTTATTCTGAACATGATATGGTTGTATAAACATTTTAAATCTTAAAAGATTGTCACGTACCCTTATTGAAAGTGACCTGTTTTTCGTGTAATAATACAACATAACGCCAAACAATTCTTTATACACCGTTTCACCGGAATTTTATATTGATTATAGTTTTCGCATGAATGGTGATTTGCATATTTAAAACTATTTTAATATAACGTACTCAACAATGAATACAAAGCAAAACATGAATTGTATGAAAATTGGTAGCCTTGAGAAACATTGCTTTAATTTTTTTAATTCGATCGTTAAGTGCATAAAGTTAAAATGTAATTAGCAATTTGATCAACTATTCTTCTCTTCCTAACTCGTAAGCCTCTTTTAATCGTAGCAAATATTTTGTTTGTAATATAGCTATTGTATTAGCGTTACTAATCTGAGTATTTCTTTCATTTATGTTAAGACTAATGCAGAAGCAGATATTTTTACTTAAAAGAAATATTATTTTACTTACTTCTTTGTAAGGTTTAGTTTGTTTTGAAATTCACGCGAAGCTACACGAGGGCTATCGGTAGTCGTTCCCAATTTAGTAGTGTAAGAGTAGAAAGGAGGCAGCTAGTCATTACCACCCACTGCCAACTCTTGGGTTACACTTTTACTAACGAATAGTGAGATTAACCGTCAAAATATAACACCCCCACAGCTGAAAATGGCGAGCATGTTAGATGTGATGGGGACTCAAACCTGCCACCCTCGGAATACGAGTCGAGTGCCTTAGGCACCTGGCCATGCCGGGTCCTTGTCTAAGTTGAGCTAGCTAACCAATTTAGCTACGAAACATATTTCATAGGGTTATAAGCTGGCGTATTTAAATATTTATACCACATCTATATATAAAACAGCGAAAGAGAACTATTTCAAAACTATAACATCACGGTAAGTAAAGTGAACCGATGCCTAAGGCACTTTTATTAATTTCTAATTAAGATTTAAGATTAACCAGATACTTAAATTATTTTCGTCTGTAGTTGTTTTAAATATGAATAAAATTATGCAGATTCTTGTTTCCACTATCATATTTTAATCTTTTCCTTATTTTTCTGATGTTACATTTAATATAATATTACTTCTTGTTCGCTCTTTTGTAAATATTGTGTGTGTGTTACCTTATAGCAAGACCACATCGGGCTATCTACTGAGTTCACCAAGGGGAATCGAACCCCTGATTTGTAAATATTATATCGCTGAGTATAAAAGCTATTATGAGAGAAGAAAATAATGTAAGACAGAATAATGTTACCAACCTTCGTAAGAAGTAATAAGTTTCATAGTATGCACGAGTTATGAAGCGTTTAGTTAGAATAGTTTAAAACTAGATTCAGGTTTATTCTAAGTTAGTTTTTAATAGCAAATGTTGGAGTTTATCGCATGTATGGTTTTATTCTTCAGACTACAAACTTTTCTATCACATCAATTTGAGGTATAAATCAAAAGTAGTTTTTTTTTTAATTTCGCGCAAAGCCACATGAAAGCTATCTGCGCTAACCGTCCCTAATTTAGCAGTGTAAGACTAAATGGAAGTCAACTAGTCATCACCACCCACCACCAACTCTTTTACCAACGAATAGTGGAATAAACCGTCACATTATAATGCCCCCATGTTTGAAAGGGCGAGCATGTTTGGTGTGAAGGGGATTTGAAACCGCTCCCCTCGAATTACGAGTCGAGTGTCTCCACCACCTGGCCATGCCGGGCCCTATTAAAAAGTAGGAACACTTTTCTAGTCTTGCACTACTAAATTAGGGACGACTAGCACAGATAGCCCTCGAGTAGCTTTGTGCAAAATTCCAAAACAAACAAAACAAAATGGTAACATAAAACTACAATTTAAGAATTGACGTTTTGGCTATAAATAAATATTTTGAGTGAAAATTACCACATGTTATAAGCGGAATTAAGTGTTAGTTATTTACACTTTTTCTTTATCAGTAAAATATTTTGCTTAAATAAAGTATTGTGCACAGAAATTTATATGTGGAAAAAAAAAATAAAAAGGAATTTAATAAAACTAATGATTGTCTGAGATATTATACCTAATTTAATTATTTAGTGTTTTATTATTGTCTGAAAACTGTATCATTTAATTATCTTTATTATATATTACAAATCTTCTAAAATGTATATGTACATACCACTTTTCTCTCTTCAGTCGTTTAATAAATGTATTTTTCAACGACCACTATTCATTGTATAAATTAAACAAAATTAAAAGGGCAAATATTTGTTTGTTTTTAATTTCGAGCAAAGCTATTTGAGAGCAAACTGCGTTGGCCGTCCCTAATTTAGCACTGTAAGACTAGAGGAAAGGCAGCTAGTCACCACCACCCACCGCCAACTCTTGGGCTACTATTTTAGCAACGAATAGTAGGATTGACCGTAACATTATAACGTTTCCACGGCTAAAAGGGCGGGCATATTTTGTGCGAATGGGATTCGAAGCCGTGACCCTCCGGTTACGATTCGAACGCCTTAACCCACCTGGCTATGCCAGGTCGAGTAAATATTACAACCCAGTTTATGCAAATATAAATGGAGAGAAAATGTTAACAGCCATATGAAGTTAAGTATTTAAAGACCGAAGATGCTTTCAATTTTAAAACAGTACTGAAGTTATTCAGTGTCACATTAATTTTTAATAAAACTGTAAGAGTTGCTTCTTAATTATGCTAAAATAATTTGTTTTAAAATTATTGGTAGAGGTAATATCATGAGATTTGAAAAATGAATAAATATAAATTTCAACCGGATTCTGAAAGAAGTGAATAAAAGCGAATAGTTAGAAGGTTAATTTCCAGATAAGTTCAGGATTAGCAGGTTAAAGGCGATGTAAAGTATTTTATTTAAGGATGGCTTTTCATTTCTGAGAACAAAATTCACCTCCAGGGATTTCCTTTTATGCTTTTAGACATGGCTAGGTGGGTTAAGGCGGTCGACTCGTAATCTGAGAGTCGCGGGTTCGAATCCCCATTGCACCAATCATGCTCGTCCTTTCAGCCGTGGGGACGTTATAATGTGACGATCAATGCTACTATTCATTGGTAAAAGAGTAGCTCAAGAGTTGGCGGTGGGTGGTGATAACTAGCTGCCTTACCTCTAATCTTACACTACTAAATTAGGGACGGCTAGCGCAGACAGTCCTCGTGTAGCTTTGCGCGAAATTAAAAAAAATAAATTTGCAGATTTTAAGGTTTCAGGTTCGTAAATATTTCATTTCATATAATGTTGCATAATATTATATGTAATAAATAATGTTTATTTGCATTTATTCTTGAAATATTTATTGACGTACTTGCTCTCTCTAGTGGTCTCTATCATTACTAATGTAGTTAATGATGTTATTGCATGTATTTCAAAATTAGATTTCTTTTAAAATAGCTCTAAACTATTTCAGAGTAGTTTCAAATTTACTCAGGAAGTGTCTGTCGAATGATTTTGAAGTTGTGTGATAAAATTAAAAGAAGAAAAGTGCGAGACCATTTTGGCCAAAGAACACGCAACCAAATTTTGTAGGGTTAACCACCGCAGTGAATATTTCACGGTGTTTATAGAAAAGTAATGCATTGCTTGTGAACACAAAAATATTCATGGTTGAAAGCACCTTTTATATGAAGAAAATTCTCAATTGAACATTAACAATGTAAAAAACAAACTGCAACTGATCATACCCAACATTACGTGAAAAGACAAGATCTGTTTTATGTCATTCATGTCTAGCTCAGAGAAATTTATGTATTTTCTGTGCGATGAGTCATCGATAAATTGAGGAATTATAATCCTAAAATTCGGTAGTTACAAGACTTAACATCGTTAAGTAATTTATAAAACATAGTTTATTTGAAGATATTTGTGACACGTTCTGTTTTTTGTAAATGTTCTGTATTTTTTACTATTTGAATTCGTGAATTCTACGTGTTTGGAATACAAAAAAGAGCAACTTAAGAGTTCTTATGTATTCTTATACATGAATAAGCCTTAAAAAGTGTATGACATTAAATACTCAAGAACATGGTGAGGGGCCCGGCATGGCCAGGTGGTTAAGGCACTCGACTCGTAATCTGAGGGTCGAGGGTTCGAATCCCCGTCGCACCAAAAATGCTCACTCTTTCAGCCGTGGGGGCGTTATAATGTAACGATCAATCCCTCTATTCGTTGATAAAAGAGTAGCTCAAGGGTTGGCAGTGGGTGGTGATGACTAGCTGCCTTCCTTCTAGTCTTACACTGCTAAATTGGGCCAATAATAAAAAAGTAATTTAATTTTTCAAATATAAAAACACAAATGGATGTGACAAAGTAGATAGAATAATTGATTACAGTGACCAAACATGTAAAGGTTTAAAGAAACTCTTTTGTGCAAATATATGTTGTCCATTACATCTCAATTTGAATAAGTAGTTGTGATCCATAACATGAGATTGTCTCCTGAAACTAAATCTGAAAACAACAAGTCATAAGAATGCCTCTTGTCCTATAACACCAAGTCCACAGGTTATTGACTCTATAGAAATAAAAAATTCTTGTATTTGAAATTAAAGACAATGGAAACAAAAATATGCAATTTAAACTACGAACTTGTCTCAGCAGCCACGCCTTTAATCATAGGTTTCACGAATCTAAGGACTTGGATTTGAAAGTCAACGTACCTAAGGGGACTACTTACTGTGATAAGTTTACTGGGTACGTGCGTCACAAACTTTATTTGAACTATCCATGTGACACATGGGTCTATTGGACAAAAAGAAAAAAAAAACAGTAACAGTAATTTATAATAGAATATAATTAATGTTTTACACTTCTCGTACCAGCTTTGACGTGTTCGGCATGGTACTAAGAAGGAAACGAAATGTGTGTTTGGTACCTGGGGTGTAATAAAACAAGAGATTACTTGAAGATTTATGATGAGGGAAGCTGTTCACATTCCGAACTTTCTGACAACTACCGCTGTTAAACGTTCCGTCCGCAAGAACCAAAACATTCACCTAACGCATAGTGATTAAAACAGTTACTTTTCTTAATAATCTGATATAGCAGAAAGACATTTTAAAATGTGAAGTTTTCGACATCTTTGTATTCATGGTTTAGATTTACGATCCGCTCAGTGTACATCTTTAAGGCTTATTACTAATGAGAATCATATAAGTAAGAGACAATAAACCAACAGAGGTTTTATCTCTAAGCGAAAATATAATTAAAAATTTAAGGTTTCCAATTATTTATTTTTTTTAACTATCGCAAAGGAAGAAGTAGTTTATTAAAGTTGAGGATGTGACGTTCAGGCATCTGGTTAGGGTTAGGTTTTAGTGTGTTTAAAATTTGTAATGTTTATTAAACAAGAGACTTCAACCTATTTAAACTTTATGTTCTTAAAACCTCCGTGACATTTGTTTTATTAATAAACTATGTATGACTGTATTGTTTTCGTTCATTTTACTGTCAGTAAAACACTAAGAAATCACTATTTTGTCATGAACCGCTGTTTACATTCAAGTATTTTGTGTTGTACTTATTGAGACTTGTGACTGGTTACGGAAAGTACGTAAAACGAGGACTTTCTGTGAACACAATCAAAACAAATATATATAATTATAGTTTATAATATTTGAATAGTTAGTTCTGAATCTCAGTTCACGAAAATAATATCATATTTATAAGAGACATCAGTAATAACATTTATATGGGCTTTTACCCACATCTTCCAATGGCTCGGTAAGTATGAAGGCTTAAGACGCTTAAAATTAGGTTTCAGTAACAACAACCAGGACAAACTATGAGTGCTCACTTGGTAAAATAAGAAGTTAAAGTTAAACTATAACAGCTTTAGTTGTTTTGTTTGTTTGAAATTTAGCACAAAATTACACAACGGACTATCTGTGATCTGCCCACAACAGGTATTGAAACTCAGTTTTTAGAAGTGTGAGACCGCAGACATACCGCTGTGACAGTGAGGGGCATATAGTAGCTGACATTTAGCTGGGTTCTTGGAATTTGCTCCCCAGTGGCACAGCGGTATGTCTGCGGACTCACACTGCTTAAAGCTGAGTTTCGATACCTGTTGTGGGCAGATCACAGATAGCCCATTGTGTGGCTTTGTGCATAATTCTCTTAATTTTAAACAAACAAACAAAAAATTTGGAATTTATTGAACAAAATGCTCTTCAAGAAATGTTTTTGAGTTATCATGTGATAAAAAAGAAACAGAAGAGAAAAAAACAAGAAATTCACACTTCCTACTATCATATTTAGAGACATTATCAAAATCTTGTGACTCAGTCATTATATAGATATAGTTATAAAATAAAACACCGTGCAGTATTGTAAGGTTCTGATGATCTATTGAAGAAATGATTAAAATATCATTTCGATGAACAATCCGAGCCATCCCTATGTAGGCAGTGCTGCCACCTGCCTGATATAAGGTTTGTACCTGAAAATTACTCTGCAACTTTTAATAACAACTTCAAAAGAAGAAAAGTAGAAACATACACGTAGTTCTAATTCCCCCATGTTCTACAGTAGGAACAGTAACATACACATTGTTCTAGTGCCCTTATGTTTTATAAAAACATGATATAAAAACACAAAAATATTCTTTTTACGGCAAGTACAGTGTTGGGACTGTGTTAATAGAAACGGTCATTTTCAATCTGTTAAACGTACAATTGTTTATTGGCAAAAACAAGTGTTTTTTTCTTTTAAACTCCGTTTCTTAAAACTATAAATTACATCAATAAAGATACAATCAAACATTCAGGTTTTCATCACTCAACTTTGAGTATCTTCTGAGTTTCCCACTGCTACCCCTAACTTACCAGTTTTATTTTTCTGTCATTTTCCTTATCTTTTGCTTACGTCATTTCATTACAACAATTGATTCAAGAGTATCGTTACACTTGTAACCAATACAAACTGTAAAGAAAGACAACAATAAAATTAAACCACAATATTTCTGCATATTTACATATAGTAACTATGGAGACCAGATATTAAAACAAAACCCGAACTTTGAGAAGAAAGAAGAAAATTTTATAGCAAAAAATTACCCACCTTACATTCCACGGGTATTTCAACCAGTACAATTTGTAGGTATAAAGTTTTATATAAATATAAAAGTGAGAATACTTTATAGATTTTTTCTATGGTGCCATTTAATAGATAGTGATACAATGTATTTATTATTTCGGTCACATAGATACAAATATCCACGCCATAAGATTACTAAAATATAACGTAATTAATTCTTTTTATTGGATTTACTAAAATATATATTTTCAATGTAATATAATACTGCACTTATTAATAGATAGCCTATACTATGTTGTTGTATTATTAATTAATTGTGCTTTTAGTTCGTGATGCTAGTAAATTTAGCATAATTACACTCTTCAAAAAAAGAAACGCAAAAGGCAAAACATGAGTCAAATTGTTAACAAGTTTTTTCCGGGTAGTTCTGTATGACATGTGTGAAACTTTGCACATTCACTGCTAAACGTCCAAAGTCTGCAAAGGCGAAGTCCACGCTCACTAGTTGAAGTTTAACGTCACTCAACGTCAATAACGAGTATGCCCTCCGTGAGCATCAATAACTGTTTGGCATCTCCTGCCCATGGAAGCGATGAGATGACGAATAACATCCTGTGGAATGGCTGTCGACTCAGCCTGCAAAGATGCTGCAAGCTGAGGTAGAGTCTGCGGTTGAGGTTGTCGCCGTCGCAGACGTCGGTCCGACTCGTCCCAAAGATGTTCGATGGGGCTTAAATCTGGTGATCTGGAGGGCCAGGGAAGAACGTTGATGTTATGGTGTCTCAAGAAGACAGTAGTGAGTCGGGCTGTGTGAGGAGGACGGGCGTTGTCATGTTGAAAAACGTCGTTGACGTTCACCATGATGGGTTGCACATGGGGTCTAAGAACCTCGTCGACGTATCGTTGAGTCGTAAGGCTCCCTCGAATGTGCAAAAGGTCTGTTCTGGCATTGTAGGCGATGGCAGCCCACATCATGACGCTGCCACTACCAAACTGTCAACATCCTACACACGAGGTCTGCCAGATCGTGGACGGTCACGAATTGTTCCATGTTGTTGGTGACGATTCCATAGCCTTGTGATGATGCTTGGGTGGACATTCACAGTATTGGCAACATTTGATCGAGATTTGCCTGCTTCCAAGCGACCAATGGCTTTGTTGGGTGTGTTTCAGTCAATCTTGGCGTAATTGTATTGCGTGTCGGTGGCTTAACACTGGGCTATGGAAACCGAGAACCCGTCATTTTTATAGGGATTTTGCACATGTTGCATTTGCAGAACATGCAAATCTCTCAAACAAATTTATTGGACACGCATGCGTTTTGCCGAAAAATCCGATGATTTCCTCCGTTTTCAAAGTGCACAACTTTTATTGTCATTTTGATCTGACAATCAGTGCCTTAACACGTGTAACATCACATACTCTGAGCTTGTAAAGTTATTACATATATTTCTCTTTAAAATAAAATAAAATATCCCTTTGCGTTTCTTGTTTTGAAGAGTATATATAATCCACAATAGCAACTTAATATACTGTGATAGTTTACCCGGTGTCGTCTCATCATCATTCAAATGTCTACGACGTTTTTCTTTCTAAGTTCTGTCAGGTATATTTGGAATGTTTCCTCACGTTTGGATGATAAAGAATAGGCATTGATAAGGAATTTAAATGTGGTAGAGTTGTCAAGAATAACGACCATTTGATTAAGTAATTATTTTAGTTAAGAATAACAATGGTATTGTCGGACGATGTAACATAAATATTTTTATTTAATGATAGTTTTTTTTTTAAATATTTATTCAGGGCTTAAATGGTAAGGACGAATATTAGACATAAATTTATAAAAAGTAGAAAAGGCAGATTTCTTTATTTTCGTCATGAAAAAATTACTGAGTCGATAAAGAGTTACTTTGTCTCTCACAAGAAGGTCCTTTAGATATCTGTATTGTAATTTAAAAGTGTAAACTAAGTTAGGTACATAGAGTTTACGTGGTAGAAGAGAGAACTGAAGACCTTTAGCTAGCTCTAATTTACACTGATTATTTATGTTATAATTACATAGGTTAACAGTCTGGTCGCCAGGATGAAACTAGGAATGAATGCTGCTAGTCAGTCAATTCAGCCTCAAATTTTGTACATGTTCACGCCAAACAATTTGTCTTCGTTCCATTGGTTCAACTTGTTTAGTACAATGGTGTAATCAACACTTGTATCAACGACTCTAAGGTTAGTACAGTACACTTTGAACTTTTCCAGTAAATTTATGTTCTGTTGATGTTTTGTTCGAAATTCTTGATCCAACTTTGCTTCACCAAACATGCTCACCCTTTATGACATGTGTGGGGGAGGGAGAATATTGTTAGGGTCAGTCTCACTATTCGTTTGTGAAAGAGTGGTTAGTGGATGGTGATGACTAGGTGCCTCTATTCTTTCACTGCGAAATTACGGACGATTAGCGTAGATAGCCCTCGTTTAGCTTTAAGCTAAACTTAAAAAAAAAAAAAAAAAGTCTCTTCCGACAAATCTGATAATATAACGACTTTTGAACATTTCGGTTTGGTTCTTTAAAGTGGAGAAACTTTGGATTTATGTTTTGAATAATGCATTCTGAAAGAAAGCAAATTTCAAGTTTGACCTTTAACTTTAAAGTCACATTTTTCAGCGTCACAGCATACAGGCAACAATTCATTTACATATGGTTATATCAAAACTTTGCAATCGGTGTACTCGAAGGAAAACGATGCTTGACAATTAATAGTCCAACTACGTTAAAGATGAAGAAATAGATTCATATAACAGAAGGGAACAGAGATAAAGTTTTTATTATTTTACAGATTCTATCTTCAGTATTTAAAGCAAAATTAAAAATAATTCTTGATGACAAGAAACCCACTTCAAATAAAAATGTATATCAAATGGCTGGTATAGTTATTAACACTTTTATTGAGAAGGAGAGAAAAACGTTTCGACCTTCCTAGGTCATTTTCAGGTTAAGAAAGTGAGTTTGCAAGTGACCGTTGCCAGACACATGTCTTAGGGACGAGGGTATAAACGGATACGGGAGAAACAGATACGGAAAGTTATTCAACAATTGATGAAATAAAACATGCATATTTTATTGTCAAAACAATGGCAAACTTTCTATTCGCAATGTCAATGTATAGAAACGACATAAACCAACATAATATCTGCTTGAGAAATTTACTGGTTCATCTGTACAAAACATATAGATGGTTGACTGGTTTACTAATACCTCTGAAAAACAAACATGCCTGATTGACTACATTACTCAAACATCTGTACAACATACATGCCTGGTTGACTGTTTTACTGATACCTATGAACAACATACAACATTAAATGAAAATAATCATAAATGTGTACGAATAGTTTTACTCAGATATACTTTAGACTTTATAATTTTGTAAGATTTATTCAGTATAAGTCACAAAGAAGTGAGAAACCAATCCAGATGTTTGTTTATATGTGAAGTCTGACGAAATTACTCAGTATACAATTTACCTCTTGTTTTTAACCCTTAATCCCAGAGCCTATGGACGTGTTTTTAACAACATACAATTTACTGATTGTTTTAAACTCCTAATCCCAAATCCTATTATTGTATTTGTTAAGTAATTCTCATTTCTAGACATACTAAATACTCAAGCATCGTTTTCGTACAATTTTCTTAGTGGTTTACTTTCTACAGACTTTTCCCCCCAAATTTAGCTAACCTACACCCTTATGCAGATTAATTGAAACAAATGGTTATTTTACAATATTTTCAGCATGGCGACCAGTGTAGGCTCGCTGGACCCGCTGATTTCCTTTAATAGTCATTTTTTCACACAGACGGCGTCATTAGCTGGACTGGCCTGAAAACTCTTCGGACTTAAATCCAATTGAAAATCTTTGGGCGATTTGTAAAGAAAGACTTCGGGGAGAAGACTGTACTACGAAAGATAAGCTAATTGAGGTGTGGTACCGCGATCCAAAAATTAGTAAAGATTGCAGTCAACTCGTGGACTCGATGTCAAAGCGGGTAATGATCTTCTGAAAAATAAAGGCGGTCATATCATGTATTAATTTGTGAGTAATTTTTGGATTCTCAGAAATAAAACGCAAAAAATTGAAAAAATCGTAATTTTCCGTCTTGTTTCAATTAATTTGCACAAGGGTGTATAGCTAGGAAAAAGGTCGAATTTACACTCTGGCAGGCAAACCGTAATTTTCACTTGGGGCCTGGCCTGGCATGGCCAAGCGCATAAGGCGTGTGACTCGTAATCCGAGGGTCGCGGGTTCGCGCTCGCGTCGCGCTAAACATGCTCGTCCTCCCAGCCTTGGGGGCGTATAATGTGACGGTCAATCCCACTATTCGTTGGTAAAAGAGTAGTCCAAGAGTTGGCGGTGGGTGGTGATGACTAGCTGTCTTCCCTCTAGTCTTACACTGCTAAATTAGGGACGGCTAGCACAGATAGCCCTCGAGTAGCTTTGTGCGAAATTCCAAAACAAATAAACAAACAAAATCACTTGGAGCACTCAACCGTGCGACTAGGCATTACTGATACCTCTGAACAACATACATTCCTGGTTCACTACTTTATTGATACCTCAGAACAACATACATTCCTGGTTGACTACTTTACTGATACTTGTGAACAACATACATCTTTAAATGAAAATAACAACAATAAATCTGTACAAACAGTTTTACTCAGATATACTTTAGACTTTATTATTTTGTAAGATTTATT
>NW_027467782.1:17882776-17962535 GCF_004210375.1 Tachypleus tridentatus | reverse complement strand
AAATTATACAATGAAGTTTTTTGTTGTATATTATTATATATCTTTAATAAAGCATCGGTTACTATAACCGTTATATCGAATTAATAATAAATTCTACATAACATTAACTCTTATAGATCATTAACTGAATTGAATTAAACCATAATTATAATACAAAAACATTTAATACAAACGTAAAAAATAACTTTAATTAGCGTTACTAGCATTTAAAAAGATCCTATTTCTTTACATAACATTTTAATGATTATCGCAGTACACAACATACAAGTGTGTGTGTTTTCTTATAGCAAAGCCACATCGGACTATCTGCTGATCCCACCGAGGGGACTCGAACCCCTTATTTTAGCGTTGTAATTCAGTAGACGTACCGCTGTACTAGCGGGGGACCACAACATACAAGTATTACACACTGTGAGTTAACGTTTTTGAAATACTTGTGCCAGTTTAAATTGCTGTTAAATGTAACGATTACGAACTATTTTATGTGTGTGCATTTAAATTTTAAGCTCGCATGATACAGGTTTTGTTGCTGTTCCTTTTATAGCATCGATAGAAGGTAAGTCAGATTTTAAGGTATGTATAAGCAGGGATTATTTACTGTAGGTACTTGTGATTTGTTGTAGATATATTTCAACTATAAAAAAACAGTACATAATCCGTTTAGTTTAAAGTAATATATCCAAAACAAGTCAAAGATATGAAGAAAAAAAGTCGTTACAGTATTGATATCAAGGTTGTATCCAGAGCTTTAAATAATCATTTCTTTTCGTCAAAGTCGAGATGGAATATTCCCCTCTGCTCTGTCGTTACAATACAGTTTAGGATAATTTTATCTAAAGAAAGCACCCTATATGGCTAACTGACCCTCACCACATTACGTATTTGGAGTTATCAGAGAGAAAAATAATAAAAGTTCGATATCCATCTAATTACTGTACCATTGATATTTAGCTCTTTGTAACTTATGGCATTGTGCCAGACACTGTTAAATGCTTTTTAACATCTAGAAATACACCTATTGATTGTTATTAAATGATTTCTCTATTTATTCCGTTAGTTGTTTCAGGTGGTCTATTGTCTGTCTGTTTTTCTTGGTTCGTTTTGAATCTCTAATAGCAGATTGTTTGTTTCACAGAAGTATGGTAGCCTGTTTCATATTACTTTCTTCACTAGCTTGCTAAGACAGGTTAGAAATTGATGGAGTAGGAATTGTCTGGAATTGATTTGTTCTTAATTGTTGCTTGTTTCTGAGTGTTAGGATAGTAACCAGTTGGTACTGATAGATTCAAAGTGTTTGAATTAAAAGGTTTGAAGCTTTAAAAGCAATATTTATAATTCCATCGTGTCTGAGTTTAAGTGTTTTTATGTCAATTTTAAATTTAGTAATTGTGATTTTCTGTTTACTATCTTACGTTAGTTGGTTTGTTGTCATTTTTTTCAAATAAGTTGTTGGCAGGAAGCACGAAGTGAAGAAGGGTTCGTGTTAATGTTGTCGTTTACCTGTTTATGGTGTCGGGTGTCAAAATTTGAAGAATTTAAGTTACTGAAATAATTTTCATAGTAATCGGCTTGAACATTAGCTTTATCTGTTTTAACCATAATGTTATTGTCTTACTTACTGGAATAGATTATTGTTGTTTTGTTAAATTTAAATAGTTCCAATATTCTCTAGGTTCTCTTTGTGAATTTTTAGGTTGTTACAAAATCATGTACTTTATTTTGTCTTTTTGTGCGTTTAAACTGTATATCTGAATTTTAAGAATGAGACCACATAAAATCTAATGTTGTCTTCTGAGACGCCTGCATTGTATAATTAGACCATGTGTCTCAGAAGGGCCTGACGTGGCCAGGTTGGTTAAGGCGTTCGACCTCGTAATCTGAGGGTCACTAGTTCGAACCCAGTCACACCAAATATGCTCGCCCTTTCAGCCGTGGGAGGCATTATAATCTGCAGTTAATCTCACTATTCCTTGGTAGAATAGTAGCTCATGAGTTGGCGGTGAGTGGTGATGACTAGCTCTAGTCTTACACTGCTAAATTATGGACTGCTAGCACAGATAGTTCTTATGTAGCTTTGTGTGGAATTCAAAAAACAAACAAACATGCGTCTCAGACTTCGACTTCCTCTGTGTTTGTATTTTGGTAGTGATGTTAAATACCCAGGAGGGTTAGGTACATCAGACCTCTTCCTCCATCCCGAACGTTGATGGCGTCTATCATTAAGTGTTTGTTAATAGGTATATCTTTGGGCCAGAGTATGACACCGTACTCAGACCCGTTTCAGGGCGCTGTCCATGCATGGACTCGACGAGAATTTTTTTCCTCTTTTACATATATATATGTATTTTTTTTCTTTCTTCCATACATAAAATACTACTACTACTAGTAGTAATAATAATAAAATAAAATAAAATAAGAAAAATAGGGTATAATAATATAAAACTAGGTTTAAGTGCTAAGTGCATGGTGGCCAGTTTGTTTAATATTTCATAAATATATGTTAAAAGTTGAGAGGTATTTAGGGCTACTTTCATCGTGCACATGGTATCTGTCAAGATCAAACATTAAATCATTTTTATGCCAATTCTTATTAAAATATTTTATAGAATTATGCAAGAGTCTTTCAGCTATTGTATCTATGTTTGCATACTTGTGCATGAATGTGGATGAAGTGCTACGTGGTACTTTATATGCCGAAGTTAAAACTGAATTTTGTATTCTTTGTAGTTTTTGTAATTGTTTGGGTGCTATGTTAATCCAGGCAGGATGCATATTCTATTATGGGTCTAATGTACGTTTTGTAGATTTTAAGTATGTTGTCTGGTGTTGTTCCTTGGTTTTACCTGAAAGGCTTCTTGCATAATTTGCTCTTTCCAGATTCGTATCAGAATATTGTTAGTATGATGTAACCACGTTAATTTTGTATCATAAATTAAACCGAGAAATTTAGCAGAAGTAGCAGTCATTAAAGTGATCCATTCATGTATAGCTTGGGTGGATCTTTTTTTAGTTTATGTAATCTGCTGTATAATATTACTTGGGTTTTCGGAATGTTGATTTTTACTCTATATTTCTGGCAGTATTCTTCGATGTTATTTAGGACTGGTTGGAGGTTTGTTGCTGCAGTTGACGGAGTGGGGCACTTTTCCAGACTGCTACATCGTCAGCGAACTGTGATACATAACTTAAATTTAGGTCCGACAGAGGCATATTACTATATACATGATAAATAATATAGGGCTAACTACCCCTCCCTGCGGGAGTCCTGCCTCGGGTGAAAAGGACCTGAGTGGGCCCCATTCACATTTATTTTGCACATTCTGTTTTCCAGGAAGTTGGATAGCCAGCGAATAATTCCCTGGGGTAAAGCCATTTCCTGCAATCTATGACGTAAACCATTATGCCACACTGTGTCAAAAGCTTTCTCAATGTCGAGAAAACAAGCTACAGTGCATTCATTTTTATTAAAACTGTCTGTTATTGATTCTGTTAGTCGACTCAGGTGGTCTGTAGTTTGTCTGTATTTTCTAAATCCATTTTGAATTTCGGGTAATTTTGAGTTGACTTCTAAGTATATGGATAGACGATTACTAATTATTCTTTCTAAAATTTTGCCGATACAACTGGTTAGCTAATTGGGCGGTGGTTGTTTGGTTTATTCGCTGGCTTTCCTTCTTTCTGGAACATTAAGATTATTGCTTCCTTCCAAGAAACGGGGATATATCCAGCGGATAATGATAGGTTAAATAATGCTGTTGGGTGTTCATACAATCTCTGAGTGCCGTGTTTTAGGAGGATAGCTTGGATACCATCTTCTCCAGGAGCTTTGTTTTTGTTTTTTTTATAGCAGTTTCTACTTCTGTTACTGTGATATCTTTATTAGTTGATGAGTGCTCCAGTCTGTTGTTTTCTCTGGTTGTAATAATGTGTTTTACTTGGAACATAGGTGTGTATGCGTTTTGTTTTTGATCAATACATTTATTGACTGTATTATAGAAGTATCTGTTCATATCTGGTTCATGATGTGTTTTCATCTTTCTCTGTGTTAGTGTACTATTATTTTTCCATCTAGTTCTAGTTTATTCTTTGTTTGTTGTTCCTGTAACAGCAGTTCAGTGATTTCAAAGTAGTTTACCTTGAAGCTGACGGGGTCTGTCAGCCGTATGTGTCTACTTCTTCGTGTTTATTATTTGTAAATGTGATTATTGGTAACAAGTAGGTGAGTTTTGTTCAAACGGTTGGTGAAATAACACTAGAGAAAGATTGTTTAAAGTACTTAGTAAGCAGATCAGCCGGTAGTGTTACTGTATTTAAGGTGATGGAATAATGTCTTGTCATTTTTGTCGGATGTTAAAGATTTGAATCAATTGTTTCAGATTTATTTCCCTTAATTTTTGTTATTATGGTTTTTCAAGATTAATAATTTTTTCTCTTAATTAGTGCATGTATTCTGTTTATGTGTGGTTTTTATTGGTTTGTCTCCTGACAACATGAAGTTTTTAGGTCATCTTACTTCGAGTATTTAGTTGTGTAATTCAAGGTTTAATTTCCAGTGTTGGAGTGTGTTGCCTTTATGCACAGTAGGGGTTGACTTTTGTTTACTTCGGTGGGTGATTACGTGACCTGTTTTACGTAAGTATCTAGGTTGTCTTTGCAGAATGTTGTGGTTATGGAATTAGATAACAGAGTGTCTAGCAAAATGTTCCAGTCTCTTTGTGTAGTTAAAATCTGGTGGCTGATAAAAGGGTGAGAAGTTTCTGTTAATTTAAAGTGTGAAACGAAAATGGCCACTGGAAACAACATGTTTACTACGTTCTAATTTTCAATATTTTATCTTAGTTGTATCCTCAATTAAATGTTTTATTTTTGTTCAAGAAGCACCTTCGAAGGTTAACGTATCTCTAAAAGTGCGATTTGAAAAATGTGTAATAACATTGTGTTAAAATGACTTATGGCTGTGAGGGCTTTAAGGTAATTTTCTCAGAACGATTCAAAAACAGAAAAGGTCACAAATACCTTAGGTCAAATAAAGGTATGAAAAGGTTAGTATTAAAACTAACTGACTCACTTTGATATCGTTTAACAATCGAAAGTATATTCGTTCACCTTATGTTGCTATTGTTCATTGTTTTTCTACCATTTTGATACACGCTTCCATTTATAGGTTTAAATAATATTTATAAATGTAGGCTAAGTATTACAAAATCTACTTTTCTTCTGAGGTGTAATTGTCAAACATTTAGCTTACATAAACTTAAAATAGCTTTTCTTAATTTTTTAAGTTTTCTTTTATATAAACTACAATTTTGAGTTCGTTATTAGTAGTAAGTTTCTAATAATTGGTCTGAAATCTTTTATAAACAACTCTTTGATTTTGGTTACGTACTACATAATTCGTATAAATATAGTTAGTAAATATCGTCTTAGTTTATTTCATTTTCAATTACCTTTTCAAATTTTATTTCACATTTAATTTCTTAGGTTAAATTGTGATATAGGAGATTCTCAGGTTAAGTATTTGCAGACTTATGTTATAAAATAATATTTCGCTTTTCCGAGAAGAAAGAATGGTCATATACGTCACCAACTTTTTGGGTCAGTACGACACTATGGTATATAATAGGTAGAATCAAATGCTGGCCGATCTGTCACTGTATGTGTGAATACAGAAAACTTATAAACAATGCACAAGCGAAAGTCCAGATACTTTCGTTTTAATTTTGAATTCTACCTCAAAGTAATAACTGGTAAGGTATCAATTTATGTGTCCGCTAAGATATATTATTTTTGTTAAAACAAAATCTTTACTATTTATCTTATCTCTTCATTCATGTTATCATTTTACACACAATTTTCTTTTTTAACGCAATTATATTTTTAATATACAAACAACAGTACAATTTATAACAACAATTATTACAAATAGTTATTAGAAATATTGGTTTATACACAAGAATTTTACAAACTATACTTAGTCTTCTATCTGGTCTAAAACTGAATATTTTATCGACGGTCCGGATCTACGACGAGTAAATTAATTCTGAATTGATGTCGTTGCACCTTATTTAAGCTGTCTTTATTGGCTAGCCGCACACCGCTTATAAGCCGGTTTTTTACTGACTAGTATATTTAATGTCTTCGTTGAAATACTAATGCCCGAAGTTAATTCTCTGAAGTTGAACGGTTCATAATGTTCGAAATATATAAATGTTCTTGCTCAAATTCTGTAGTTTTCCTGTTAATAAGCGTTAATAACAAGTATAGCTTCTGAGGCTTATAATGTAATTACTAGCTGGCAAATAGTAATAATTGTATCTTAGTGCATCTCTTTTATAAAACAATCACACGAAATTCTCGAACGTTCAACAATATTCGAAAACACATAAACCACATGTTATTGATTCTTGCTCTCGAGTATCTTCTACAAATTTAAAGAATAGACAGGACATCCAATATACATCACGTACATCAAAATGAAACAGATGTAGGTATTACAATAAATGCATGACAGTACATCTGTTACAATCAACAATGGAATGTAGCTGCTCTGGAGAATAAAACCGGTAATATAAAACATTTATGTTACGGAAATAAAAATGACGAGCCTCACAGTTTTATAAATTATGTGAAGGTAAGAGTACCTTAACGTTAACTCATTATACACGTGATAAATACGTTGGGATGTCATTCTTACATGAAAATCGTAAGTGAGGTCACACAATTCACAACAAAACGTGTACATCTGTTATAGAATCTATCTATAAAATAAATATTTGTTTATTTTGGATTTTGTATAAAGCTACACGAAGGCTATCTGCACTAGTCGTTCCTAATTTAGCAGTGTAAGCTAGTCATCACCATTCACTGCCAACTCTTGGGCTACTCTTTTACCAACGAATAATGGGATTGACCGTAACATTATAACGCTCCCACGGCTGAAAGGGTGAGCATGTTTGGTGTGACTATGATTCGAACCAGCGACCCTCGGTTTGTGAGTCAAGTGCCTCAACCATTTGGTCATGCTGGGCCATAAAAGAAAGAATAACTAAGGAAACAGCTAGTAACTTCTTATGTACCACCTGCTTGTCAAGGTCTTGCTGATTCTAGAAATATAAAACAAACAAAAATATTGCGATCAAAGTAAACAATTTATTTACCATCCTATTAAGATGAATACAGAAAATACGACATATTACAAATATTACAGAATCGTGACTATCACATATTAGTCTGACATATAAGGAGAGAGAACTACTTCAACGAGATACTACTTGGGTGACCTCTGATCTACTTAGTGGCATTTGTAGATTGATAAAGAGTTAATTTCCACGAAGTAAGCAATTCAACGATACATAGTTACTTCTTATTATATTCTGGAATCAATAAAAACAGAATAAGTTACCATAAATTTCCTTATATAGCAGATGACGGAGCTCCTATTTGTCAAGTCCACCACCATGAGCAGACAAACATGACATCACATTTCAAGGATTGCCTGGAAAGAAAGAGCATTGTAACCTTTCCCTCAAGGTAATAGTTGTAAAGTATATGAGTATTATCATTATTCAATATCATTAATTTATAAATGTTGGCTTCCATAGGTTACAGGATAAGTTATTAGATGACACAATGTAAATTATTGTATCATAAAAACTGTAGGAGTCAGAGTGAGAGTAGTTAGTCCGGAATTATCATGGCGAAAGGATACCGCCTCCCGGGACTGACCGACTGCCTCAGGGGAACGAGAGGGATAATGTTATCAAAGATGAGTAGGTCATAGTTTTAAAAATTGCCACAAGTGACCCGTTGCTAGGTCGCCATGACAGGCGATCATTATGTCATAGTTCAAGTAATTCGTAATGATGAAATACTCACTTGAATTTAAAATTTATTCTCAAGATGGCTGCTAGGGATATTGAAAAACTGTAATTAAAATAAATAAGTTTGAAACGTTGTTCTGTATTTCATTTTAATAAAGTTTTAATACCCATACCAGCTGTCTTGAGAATACAGTTCAACGAGTGTCACCATAGGGCGCAACTAACTTATGTAGGGCCGAGATTATACTTCCATACTCAACAGGCGGCCATAATGAACGATTACATCACAAAGTAGAAAACATATTTCTGAGTGGTCATGTCCCATCACGCCAATAATAAATTTATTAGATCATCCTTAAAAGCCTCTTTAAAACTAATTCATTAAATCACCCTAAAAAGGACAATGAATGCTGATTAAGTCATCTTACCACAAAGTAGAAAATATGTTTTTAAGCAGTCATGAAGCATAAACACATGTTTCAACAAAAACATAATTAATTACTAATTTGATTGTTAGTTAAATTGTCATAAAAAGGAAGCTTATAATCAGTTGATTAAATTTCCTGTCCTTAAAGGATGATATTTAATTAAAACTTTTAGTTATCAACCAAGTTTTAAGATTTTGAGTGATATAATAAATTTTCAAAAACATTATTTAACATTTTTGAATGGAATTAGAAATCAGGTCTAGATTGAACAATACTACATAGTTAGTCCAAGGACCAAGTAATTGAAGTTCTGCTAACAATTCAGTGTTTGCAACAAAAATATTGGTTAATATAATGATTTTATAATAATAGACGCGAATCAATATTCACTTTACACTAATAATTAAAATTTTCTTTATTTAGAAAATTATACAAAACATATGAAAATAAATCAGCCGTGCACCTTATTTACAGTTTGAAACTGATCTTCAATATACAAAGCAAGAATTGTAAAATGTCACTCATCAGGAATATTTCAATGTTTACTCTTATAAAGGTGTAAATAAAACAAGTGTATTAGAAACATGCAGACAGGGAATGAATACATCAAAAAGAAGTATTTTGATCGTTTATATAACATAGACAAACAACATACAACGTCTATTTCAGTATCTCTCAAGTTTCTCATGAAAAAAGATAATACATACCTTTTCTTTCACATATTATGAATCCAGTATTGTTTACAATTCAAGTAAATTATTACTTCTATTACACTAACTTTCAATCTAGAACTCATACATTTGTCGCGTAATCATAACACGGAAAGTTAGATACACAATCTTAACATTTTGAAGGTTTAAATATGTAAAAAGATATCAATATCATCCGTCTTACAATTTGGACAACTCGTAACATTGGAAGTAATAAATACATAATTTCTTTCAATGTTTCACAAACCATACATATTATTTGAATGAGACAGTTATTATAATATAACCAGTATTTATCCTACCACTAAATATAATAAATGAACGACTCACTGATTACTATTTTTTAAAATAAATACCAGTTGATACACTGATGGATTTCTCTCTATTCTGTATATTGTAAATATTTCATCTGTCCATCAAGGTATATAATTTTTTTTTAATTTATGTTTCACTTTACTAACACGTACTTGATTGCCTACTTTGTGAAGGTTTACTTTAGTGAGTAGTTTGTAAAGTGTTTTATACCTCAGACTGATTAAAATGATTAACATCTATTGGTCTCACTTTAATGTTACAATGATACGACTAATTACAGACTCTGATAAGGTGTTTCAGCATAGTGATATATTTATAAGTTCCACGATGAGTAAAGTAGCGCTGCATTCTAGTTTTAAGAGTATGATTAAACTATACTATTATAGACCCTTTTGTTTCGTTATGTGTAGTAAAGAAGTGAATGTGTCATTTCTTGAGACGTCATTGCAAGACACGATTAACAAACTCTGTACCGGCACCATGTTGAAGTTTACAAAGTTCATAACCTTGCTTTGAAATTTGTTTGAAAGATTTTACAAGTATTTCACCTTTTCTATCCTTGAAAGGAACAACCCAAGTGTATCTAGAAAAAAATGTTGATACACGTGAGTAAACACTCAAAGTGATTGTTATATTGGCCTAAATCCACCAAAATCCTAAAATGATAACTCAGTTTCTCGAAAACTGATATTTTACTGCTTTGTGTAAATTATATGCGTCTTGTTGACTTAATCGGGCTTTACCTAACATTTGTACAGACCTGAATAGAGGCTGTACTCTGCTAAAACTAGCAGGATGTTTAGGGTTATAATAGATAGACTGGAGGGTTTTATTAAACATTATTTTCCACGTCATCTACTTTTTTTTATTATTATATGATTTAAGATATTACTAAGATTTTAATGGATGACAAGACACAAATGAATGAATAATACTTTATTTAAAGTAATTCAATTTAGATACAGTTCATTTTAGTCTTTTAACAAGTGTATTATGTGTTCATATACTTCCATTCTTTTACATATTCAACAACTTCTTGAAAAATATGCTGAAGAGTTTAAATTCTTTTGTTTATCTAGCATGTCGTTGATGAGGTCGATCGTATTTATTTCTGGAATATATTTTTCCAGTAATCATTAATTCTACACGATATTTCACGTTAAATCCCCACTGGAACATATCAAGTTTAATATAATTTCAGTTTTCATTTTACGTTTCTAAGAAATACTCTCGACGATCTCTAAATTGTAACGAGTCGGTGATTCCACTTTAATTATAATTGGCTCCATGACTTGTGATGACGTCTGATGACGTTGTTACAGTTGCTTTACCACCTGCTTGTAATGTATCATTTTGTATGACTAACTTCATATGATCATCTACAGAGTTTAATAATTTGAGTACTGGCCTTTCATAAACCTGGATTTATAAAAAGAATGTACCAGTTCTTCAGGAATCAGAACCAGTATTTTTGCCATATTTTTATATTGCAGCAACTTTACCAATACTCCGTTTTGTCAAACCACCAAATAATGAAAGTAATAGTCCTACGAGTAATGGTAAAAACCCTCCTTTTTTGTATCAGTAAGTTTCTTTTCTGTTTAACTTATGTTTCTTTGTCAACCAACTCTCTCGATAATGATCTTTATCATTTAAGTTTCTGGTTTTGTATGTTCGTCATTGAAACACTTCCCTTTAAAACATTTAAAACACACTCACAAATACTCAAGACAAAGTCAGTTTTAACTCTGGCAATTATTCATTTAATTCTTTAATCCACGGAGCAACTTTTGGTGTAATTCTCAATAGTTTCGCCATATTCCACAGATATGGACAGTCGACATTACCAGATTTTCATGTAATGTTATGAATGTGACACGTCACCCAGTTGAAAGATGTTTACTTGAAAGCGATTGTTTAAACAAAAACACGTTTATACATCTAGTGATTAAACATTTGAGTGTAAGTTATTTATGTGTAGCTTAATCTTTAGATAAAAACATTCTACTTCTACTGCAATTGCTATCATTTCAATAAATTAGTATATATTCAGTTAAACAATGTTATCAAATTACATTGGTATTTACACTATAAATTTATCTTTTGGTAAAGTCCGGTCCTGAGACAGATCTGTTTCTGGTTTCTAATCAATGAGTACGTAACCAGATGGTTGTCTCGTTGTGTCTTGATAAACTTTTTCAAAATATTTGATATGTGATGGAAACATTTGTCTTGGTAAAACACTTAACTGGGATTTGTCTCTGACATTTTTTAACAAAAATATATTGAGAATTTAAAGTAAAATTACACATTTCTCTATCCTTTCTGATGAACTGGATTCTGTACAATATAAACCACTGATCAGTTCAAATGGTGACTTTCACGTGTAAGAAGTTGAGACACTCGTTTATGTTATTCACTTTTATTCATAAAATCGTCAATGATGAAAAAATCAGACTGTAAATAGTTATGAAAATGTAGTTGCAAGCCGTCGACAAATTGAATGATAGGAATGTTTTGCATTATTTATGTGTATAAAGGTTGAAATTCACCTTAAAATCAATCAGTATTTACAGAAATATCATAAATTACTTCACAATGACAAGTTAAAACTCTACTTACAAACTATGATTTATCATTTGATTTGACACTGGACATGTAAAAAGGTGTAGTAAATGCAATGCATCTCGAACTCTAATGTCAAAGTATTGTAATATGGCTTACCTTATTTAAATAATGTTTGATCACACTTAGAAACTACCCTTTAGACCCCGCACATGCACTTTTCGGTCTATAGACCACGGTAAGGAGTAAGTTCCATAGGTTCAAAAATAAATCAGTATTTATAGAGAAGGGTGTTAAAGTTTGACTGGATGTGTCGTTTGGTAAAAGTGGACGTTAATTCTTCTTTGTTGTTAGTGATACTTAAATTTCTGTAAATCTTATGGTTAGTCATTG
The DNA here is from genome assembly GCF_004210375.1 of Tachypleus tridentatus. NCBI lineage: Eukaryota > Metazoa > Arthropoda > Merostomata > Xiphosura > Limulidae > Tachypleus > Tachypleus tridentatus. The sequence goes on along the minus strand of NW_027467782.1, from coordinate 17,950,304 downwards.
AATGGAATATATTAGTTATTATAAATTTCATTGATGAAAAGTTTAATTTTTCACTGTCGATAAAATTAAATCCTCTGATCTTACAACAAACTTTTCGTCGTTGCGCAAATAACCATAGTTTTTGGACCACCGCTGACTTACAGTGTTATATAGTGTCCATCCAACTCGTCTGTAAACTCTCCAAGATAATCACTTGGAGGTGGATCGTTAAAGCCATCTGAAATGTAAACAATTCCGTTTGTACCATAACACAAAACAGACAAATCAAACTTCTCTAATGTATCACACAATTTCAAACGAGGATGTGGCGATAGTTTAATCTTTCTGAGGCACATATTCATGTTTATGTTTCCAATGAAGAATTGTTATATCTTCATCAATTAAAGTAATATCTGTTACAGTTTTGATATTATCCTTCATTAACGAATCATATTATTTATCAAAAGTTAGGCAGGTCAGTTGTGATTTGTTGTCAGATCTACCCCAACGACCCCAGACACAGTTGAGACAAAATTTTGTTACTAAGCTTTTGCCTGGATCGTATTCTATGTTTTCGTGGGAGAGTTCCACTCCTTCCTTTTCACCATACTGTTTAGTATATTCTTGATGACGAGAAATCCACTTGAAGTGAAAATGTATCTCAAAACGGCTGGTGTGGGTATTAACACTTTTACTTATAAAATAGTTTGAATGCGCTTTTGCCATCAACGGGGTATTCACCGTGATCGTGAACTCCGTATTAGTGAATTCGTACTTCCTGAGGCAAAGTTCTTGTGGCTTATCTTTGATCCTCAGGGAGTTCGGCTCTGCACGGGGGCTTTCGGCACCTCCCCAGTCCACAGTTTGTACATAGAGTCTCATGAACCTCCTCCACATCTCTGCCATTTGCAACTGTCTTTACTGTATGCTTCAAAAGTTCAAACATTATCCCACATGAGGTTGTGTTTTCCTTCCTCAGTGGGTCATGCTTTTTTAGAACAGAAGATCTGCCGTTGTTCTTTTTGGCCTATATATCCAGGTGCAGTTAGATAAATTGGGTCTTTTTTTAGATGGCATTGCTGTATCCATTTTTCAGCTCATTCCACCATGACTTATTGCTATCCCCGAGTCATCTGAAGAAAGCAGACGCTCCCAATTAGAAGTATCATCTTTATTTGCTGAAGAACTTTCGAACCATCCTTCCATTCCCCTTTATACGGATGGTTCGAAATTAGGGGATTCTGAGTACAGCCATTGAACCACAACAACCCATGGCAGATCCCACATAGATTTGTCGAGATTCGTAACGACGACACCATTTTAGACATGTTTTGTTCACAGGTTTATCCCTAACGCTGGACAGTGTCATTGGCGATGGTGACACTGTCCACTTTACAAATGTTTTTAGTTTTTTAAGGCCCATTGACATTTTTAATGCTATTTAGGTTTTTAATTCAAAATTGAACTTTGTTTTGTTTTAACATGATTCCTTTTTACGAATTTTAATAATTTTACTTTAATTACCGGTTGTTTGGCGTAAATACCTTAGTTGCTTTGCGACATAAATTGCCAAACAACCAGCCAACCTTTTAGTATCGAATTCCTGTTCCGACTTTTAGTGCATCCCTTTTTCATGTGCATGATGTGGAGAAGTGGTAGCTTAGGAGTTTGTGATGAACAATGAAATCTATTTTCAGTTAAAAGAAGGGGACTATTATTAAGTCAAGTACTTTATAGATTTGTTGGCAAGTGAAAGTGAAATGATGTGTGACAACTGTAATAGTCTGGTATGACAAGGTGGTTAATGCGCTCGACTCGTAATCTGAGGGTCGCGGGTTCGAATCCCCGTCGCACCAAACATGCTCTCCCTTTCAGCCGTGAGGGCGTTATAATGTGACAGTCAATCCAACTATTCGTTGGTAAAAGAGTAGCCCAAGAGTTGACGATGGGTGGTGATAACGAGTTGCCTTCCCTCTAGTCTTACACTGCTAAATTAGGGACGGCTAACTCAGATAGCCCTCGTGTAGCTTTGCGCAAAATTCAAAAACTAACAAACAGCGGTAATGTACAGCTCGTTTTTAAATAAGTATAATATAGCCACTTTTCTTTGTGAGTTTCTATTTAAGTCTTTCTTTGGAGTATTTAAATTACCTATAATTTATGGTAATGAATTTCTTTACATGTATTATTATAGATAATTTATGCCAATATTTTTTGATAGGGAATAGTTGTGATCGTTACTGTTGTTCTATTGTTCGTGTAGATGTTATAAAAGATGGTTTGATTTTTCTCTATTTATATTATATTGGTTATGTTATTCTTGAAGTATAAAGCTATTCCTTTAATGTTTTGTGTATGTGTTTGTGGTAAAGAAAAGTATGTAAAGTCTATTAACATTTTAGTTTTCTTTACTTAAAATTTATAACATGATTAGAATGTCTGCATTAGCTTTTTTTTAAGTTGTATATTTCAAATATTTTGGTGACTAAATCACTTTCACGGCGTGGACGCCGATTAATCTACCCAGACCGTCCCGGGAAGTAGCTGGAAGGAAAGAAAATCAAGGTTAATAATGCATTAAAACACATAAGGCTAAAGGCGGAACTGTAAAGTAGCTAGCTGGTTGATGGCTTAGATCAGGGGTGTGCAACATTTTTCGTCGGTGGGCCATATAACCAACTTCATCAATCAAGCGGGGCCACTTAAAAAACAAGCTTATTCGTGTACATGCACAATAAATTAAAAAAATTCTCAAAATGCAAGCAATAATATTTTATATTTTTGCATGAGTGATCATTTTAGTGCGACACTTGAAATTTAGAGTCCTTGCAGAGCTTGTCAATATCAGCTTTGACAGAAGTGGTTGCCACTCTTAACTGACTGGTCAAATGTTCATCAGTCAGCTGACTTCTACATTTGATTTTGATGAGCTTCATTTTGGAGAAAAATTGCTCACAGCAGTAGGTGCTACCAAAAAGGGAGGCAATTCTTTGTGCATGACGGGACAAATTGGGAAACTTTTCACGTACACAGAGTTTGTAAAAGTCTAGCAAACTGTTTTCAGAGAATTTCCTTTTAGTGTCCATGTCAGCCTGCAGTTCAATGAGTTCCATTTGGCAATCATCAGGACTGTCTTCCACTGCCAAATCAAAAGGTTGAGCGAACAATTTCAATCTAATTTCAGTTTGTCTGAAATCTGGAAATCTGTTTGCAAACTCATCACGCAGCTTTTGTACACTGGTTCCATATTTGGTGCAATCCAGATTAGGAAATTCCAGTTTCCTGGTTGCAAGACATGTAAAATGGGTTAATATGGCTCTTCTCAACTGAACCTGGAAAAGTTCCAATTTCTTCTCAAAAGCACAAATATGCTCAAACAACTTATTCACAAGTTGACTTTTCCCTTGTAGTTTTAAGTTTAAATCAGACAGATGCTGTGTAATGTCTGTGAGGAATGCTAAGTCATTCAGCCAGTTCTCATTGCTCAAGAAGTCCACATTCTGACGTTTGCTCTCCATGAAGAACTTAATCTCCTCTCGCAGATTCCAGAATCTCTTCAAAGTAGCAGCTCTACTAAGCCAACGTACAGCAGAGAAGTACAAAACATCTGAATACTCACTGTCCAGCTCATCTAAAAAGTTTTAAATTGTCGATGATTTAATCCTCGTGTTCGAATATAATTTACGCATTGGACGACATTTTTCATGACTTCTGCAAAATCCAGAACTTTGGTGCACAAGCTCTCTTGGTGAATAATGCAATGGCTTACAACTACGTCTTGTGCTCCAATTGCAGTTAGAAATTTCTTGGTGAATCCATTTGTCCTACCTGTCATGGAAGGAGCACCATCTGTTGTAACACCACATAATTTATAAGGATTCAGTTCAAACTTTTCTACAACCTTAAGCACTTGTTCACAAATATCCTGTCCTGTGGTTGTGGAGGAAAGGCTTGCCATATCTAAAACTCTTCGAAAACATCAAAGCCTGCAGTAACAGCTCTGATGAAAATGACAAGTTGGGATGTGTCATTGATATCAGTGCTTTCATCCAAAGCCAAACTGAAAGCTTCACACGAATTCAATCTCTCTTTCAAAGTTTCTTTGATGTCCTCTGAAAGATCTTTTGTCCTGCGTGAGACAGTAAAGCGGGAAAGGCTAGTTTGCTCCACCAAATATTTTTTCTCTGGACATGCATATTCTGTGAATATTGTTAAACAATTTTTAATAAATTCTCCATCACTGAAAGGCTTTCCCTTTTTTGCCATACATTCACAAAGCTTAAAACTCAGTTTTGTCACCAGTTCTGAATTTTTCTTGAAAGTGGTAAAACACCTTGTTGCTTTTCAATGGATGTTTGTTCAATTTTGTCCTTTCGTGCCTGACCAACAATTTCATCAAACTGGGAGGAGTGCTTAGTTGCGTAATGTCGCTTAATATTGTACTCTTTCATGACTGCAATTGTAGTTTGACAGACGAGGCAGACAACACCTTGATTATGTGGGACAACAAGATATTTTGTGCACCATTCACTGTTGAATAACCTTCCCTCATCATCAATTTTTCGTTTCTTAACTGCTGACATTTTACTAGCCCTGAAATCAAAACAAAAATTATTCTCACGAAAATAGCAAAGTAGAAAAAACATAGAATTTATTTACACATGGAACCTCTTATGGACAGAAACACATGTTTCTAAATTGGCATCCCGATCATAGCCTTCCGGTACTTAAATTAATTGAGAATAGCAAAATACAGTGTGACCTCGCCTATTCGCGGTTCGCCATTCGCGGCCCCTCATATTCGCGGGTTATGCGCGAACTGCGTTTTTGTAGGTCACAGAGACTGAAAGGGCTTTTCGAGGAGATTTCTGTTGTATTTACTCAATCAAGCCGTTTTTCAATTGTCGTCTTCACCAAACAAGATTGGACTGCTATTGGCTGACTGCCTCAGCTTCCCCAACAACGCAAACGGCAAAGCACAGCCCGGTAACGCACGGTACAATTTAGTGAAATACATAACAGTATGCAATATTGTTACATTATTACTGCATCAATGAGTATAAGTATCATTAGTGTTTGGGAAGCATTTCATATAGTATATAATCGCATACATATACGTTTTAAAACTGCGTCCAATATTCGCGGTTTTCGCTATTCGCGGAGGGTAAAGAACGTAACCCCGCGAATAACGAGGTCACACTGTACATAGAATCAGATGCATCTGAAAGCAAAAATCTTAATAAATTCAGTAAAGTCACAACAATATGCTAAATAATAATCAATTTACCTTCAATCTCTTGTAGTAACTGTAAAAGGTAATAAAATTTTCACCAATAATGAATGACGGACAGCAGAGGTTAGGGAAAATTGTCGCCAGCGGGCGAAGGCGAGGTTCAGGACATGACGTTGAGTCGTAGACAATAGTGCTAGTGCACGTCACCTATTCATGCCCTAAGGAGGCCGACCAATCGAATTCGGCCTGCTCCTCTCTAGCAAAGATAATTTTAGAAGTTTGTCGAGTCGAAGCCTGGGAATCCCGTAGGATCGATGCTTTTAAAAATATTCCATTTGCGTTGGATTACAGATCAGGCCACATGGTTAGATTACAACAACTAGGGCCACACTAAATGGCTTGGCGGGCCGGGTTGTGGCCCGCGGGCTGCCTGTTGCACACCCCTGGCTTAGATGAACCACTTGCGCTTCGCTTCGGTTTGGACTTGGACTTGGGTTCAGAGATGCAGAGAAGTGGTGAGGACGAACGTGAGTTATCTGGTTGTACTTCTTGGATATGTTGTTCTTCTGTGGCCTGAGGTGATTTATGTCTTCTTGCTGTCTTACTTTGTGACTTCTGAGTGTTTGTAATCTTGAAGTCCGTCTAGACTGATGCATCTGTAGTCTTAGTTCACGTGGTTTGTGTCTGGCTTAAGGTTATATTACATGAAATTAGAGCTGTCGTCTGGCAGGATTTGTCGCATGTTTTCTTTGGATCAGTAAGTCCAGATATGTTGCTGGCAGTGGAGGTTGGGTGTGTCGATGTAGAGCTGGATGAATATCTTTGAGTATTTTTTCTGACTGGTTTTGGATTAAGCGGTAAATCGGTGCTTGACTGATGGAAGTCGTCCGTTGATTGTTTATGTCGTCTGGAAGTTTTATATAACCACGAGGTGGTGGAGCGGCGACGTGAGCGTTCGGCACTGAAATGAAATATGTGATACAAACCCCCGTTGCTTAAAACGCAGTCATCACTGTACTTCGAGGTTGTTACTATCTTGATGAAAAGGTGAGCAGAATGGTGTGTTTGGAGTATATGCGATGTACGGCATTTAACTTGGTTTGGATTTAACATTCAATGGCCTGTTGAATTTCATTGGATTCAATGGTTGAGTCGACGTCCCTAAGGAACACAGAGAAAAGGCTAGCAGGACTTTTAGTGGGGAAAGAACTGACGTTAAATTCAGTGATTCGTGGTTGACATAAGTATACTTAATCAGCGGCTGTAAACGGCTGGATAAGAATTCCCCCCCCGGCGAAGGATTCAGGTTCTAAACGCATCGACGGTTTCGCCCGGCTTGGTTTTGGCGAAGAATGTGGCTACTTGTAGCAGCGTAAAGTTAGGCGGTAGTCAGTCGACAATTACCGTAGAAACCGGTGGGATTACTGGCGTGATAGGTCCTTACGTTTTAAACAGCATGAAAGCACAGTTCAACACATCTTGCTTGCTCTGTGACTGCGGATTCTACGAAACAACTGACATTTGAGAACTTTCTCACTCGAGTGAAATTATATTTGGAGTTTTCTAAAAGGACCTCTTCCTGCTCTTTATATACAATTGTTTTCCCTTACGTCCGAATTAACTATTCGTTGTTTTATTGGTTAAAAATATCGTTAGGTGATATCTCTCCTACGTCCGAATGAACTATCTGTCTATACTTTTGTTTTATTGGTTAAACCGTATTATAGCTTGATTACACTGAAGTTTATAAATGTTTGCTTTAAAATCCCGCGTAATTTTGGTAATTGTTCGAACGTATTGAGTTTATAACTTTGAGATAAAATTGTTTTCACAGTTGGAAGTCTTTTGCACGATTCTTCTCAAAAGCAGTTTATGTATTTTATGGATATGTGCTACCGTTTCTATGCTTTATCGGGATAGTACGAATATTATCACCCTTTCTATTTGGATGTGATAACGTTTCTGTGTGCGATTTGTGGATATATTGTGGGCCGTTCTCATATGGATATCCGATACCGTTTCTCTGCGCCATACTTGAATATAATGTGAATATGTCAATGCGTCTCTGTACGGTCTTTGGATGTGGTGCGAATATTGTGTGCCATTCCCGTATAGTAAGATATGTGATTATGCTTTTGTGTCTCCTTTAAATTATCACCCTTCCTATTTGGATGTGATAACGTTTCTGTGTGCGATTTGTGGATATATTGTAAGCCGTTCCCATATGGATATCCGATACCGTTTCTCTGCTCCATACTTGAATATAATGTGAATATGTCAATGCGTCTCTGTACGGTCTTTGGATGTGGTGCGAATATTGTGTGTCATTCCCATATAGTTAGATATGTGATTATGCTTTTGTGTCTCTTTTAAATATTGTATTCATACGACATGCTTTGTATTTTATTCATTTCAAAGTGCTTTAAAGTTCTAATCTACGTTCAGTTTTCTTCGCTAACTGGATTTCATGTTTCTTACACCTTTTGATTACGTATAATAAGGAATGGATTTACACAGGTAAGTCACTTTTTTTTCCTCACTTTTTTTTTCTCACTTTTTTTTCCCTCACTTTTTTTTCCTCACTTTTTTTTTCCTCACTTTTTTTTTCCTCACTTTTTTTCCCTCACTTTTTTTCCCTCACTTTTTTTTCCTCACTTTTTTTTCCCTCACTTTTTTTTTTCCCTTTTTTTTTCCTCACTTTTTTTTCCCTCACTTTTTTTCCCTCACTTTTTTTTTCCTCACTTTTTTACGTTACCAATATTCCGAACACCATTATACAAAAAGGCTACTTCCAAGAAGGTGGCAGGAAAGAAATAAGTAAGCTGCTTCTTTTCCAATTTTGTGTGATATCACAAAATCAACGGCCCTTTTCAGGGCCACCATCTCCTGATAAAGAGTTTGCCATATAAGTCGTTACAGAAAAACAAACAAAACACTCATTCCGCTCGTAACAACACTTGTTATATCGAGCGAGTGAAATGGTAAAAAAATTTCTTAAAAACGTTTCATGCTCAGATTTGTAGTCTAACGAACGTTCGAGAAAAGAAAGTAATGTAGTGCGACTTTATTTATTTCTTCCCCTGTGCTGTTATAGATATGCTCGTTTTCAAATTATACTTAATGATTCGTAACTTTAGTTTAATTTCAATTAGTACTGCATTTAATTACATTTTAGTTTTAATCACAATTGGTCGAAGGAAAATAACTCGGGGCTCCTTCATTAATTAACTCTTTCGCAACAGTATTATACTACTAGCCACCCATATAAATTGTATGCCTCCTTACTAGTTAGTGAAGTGTACTGAGCCTTTCACAAATGTAATGGAGAAATCTATTCCGTATGCACATGCATATACGGCTGAATAGTGTGCCTTACTATTAGATTTACTAGTTATTAATAACTAATATGATTTATGCTCCTTAATAGAGGCCCCCAGTGGCACAGTGGTATGTCTGCGGACTTACACACTAAAACCGGGTTTCGATACCCGTGGTGGGCAGAGCACAGATAGCCCATTGAGTAGCTTTGTGCTTAATTCTAAACAAACCTTCTGAGAGACAATTTCTCTGTTGCTCTGTCCCTCAGACACTATTTCGTTTTCTCCCAAGCGCATGGATATTAAACATGTAATGGATGTCACTCTAAATGAAATAACTATTTCCGTGTATCGATTAACCCTCTGTCATTCTATCTTTTTTGCTTTCTTAAATAATGAGTAGCTGTTGTTTTCTTGTTATTATCATAATTATCTTGTACCATTCGGTGACGACATGTATTGGCTGGGTGTGTATACGTTCGTTTGTCTGTCTTCATTCACTTAACTACAAACGAAAATACTCACTGAGAGCATAGAGGTGGGAATGGAACAAAACTCTCTAATAATGTGTGTATTTCTACTCGCACGTTATAAGCATGGTTATAGAGAAAGCATGCTTGAACTGTTAATAGTGAAATAGATTCGATGTGACTTTCTCCTTTTCAAGATGTGGTGGCCCTGAAAAGGGCCGTTTGAATTGAAAAGAGAAGAAGAACACATTACTTTGAACTGGTGTACTTAGTCACAGCCTTGGTCCCTTCGGAGACGGCGTGTTTGGCCAATTCTCCAGGTAAAAGCAGACGCACTGCAGTTTGGATCTCCCGGCTCGTGATAGTTGATCGCTTGTTGTAGTGAGCCAGACGAGAAGCTTCGGCAGCAATTCTCTCGAAAATGTCGTTCACGAAGCTATTCATGATAGACATAGCTTTGCTGGAGATTCCAGTATCGGGATGGACCTGCTTGAGAACCTTGTAAATGTAAATACTGAAGCTCTCCTTCCTCCTCTTCTTTCGCTTTTTCTTGTCTCCAGCTCGTACGGCTTTCTGGGCCTTTCCGGCCTTCTTCACAGCTTTTCCAGACGCTTGTTGTGGAGGCATGTTGAAAAATAAACTTGGGCACTAAACTAAACTAAACTAACGTGGCAGGGGTTCAGTTTAGAGAGAGAGAAATCCGAAGAGTTCTCTCTCCAACTGGGGTGTTCAGGAACTTTGTAGTTCCTCTTCGTCCCCTTTCGTGAATTGTTATTAGGATTAAGTGGTGGGGTTTTTTTATTATTATTATTTTAATAAATTAATTATCGTTATTATTCTTGACTTTTTGGGTGGAGGCAAAGGTAGCAGTGGAAAGAAGGAAAGGTCGGGACCTGTCTCGAAAAGAAAAAGTTGGGTAGATGTGAACATGAATGTAATTCATTCAAGTTCAGATCAAATCAAACGGCCCGATTCTGGGTCTGGCAAAAAGGTTGCCTGGGCTGGGATCTAGAAATCCAATGCCTGAAGATTTTGATGTGGGGGGAAACGGGAGTACCCCGAGAAAACCCACTTTCACACGACAGGCGCCGAAAGTTTTGCCTTTAAGGCCCGGCATGGCCTAGCGCGTAAGGCGTGCGACTCGTAATCCGAGGGTCGCGGGTTCGCGCCCGCGTCGCGCTAAACATGCTCGTCCTCCCTCCCTCAAACTTGGGCACTAAACTAAACTAACGTGGCAGGGGTTTAGTTTAGAGAGAGAGAAATCCGAAGAGTTCTCTCTCCAACTGGGGTGTTCAGGAACTTTGTAGTTCCTCTTCGTCCCCTTTCGTGGATTGTTATTAGGATTAAGTGGTGGTTTTTTTTTTTTTTTTATTATTATTATTATTTTAATAATTTAATTATCGTTATTATTCTTGACTTTTGGGTGGGAATGTCTCACTAAATGATCTTTGGGTGGAGGCAAAGGTAGCAGTGGAAAGAAGGAAAGGTCGGGACCTGTCTCGAAAAGAAAAAGTTGGGTAGATGTGAACATGAATGTAATTCATTCAAGTTCAGATCAAATCAAACGGCCCGATTCTGGGTCTCGCAAAAAGGTTGCCTGGGCTGGGATCTAGAAATCCAATGCCTGAAGATTTTAATGTGGGGAAACGGGAGTACCCTCGAGAAAACTCCACTTTCACACGACAGGCGCCGAAAGTTTTGCCTGTCGTGTGCCCTGTACCTGAAAAAAAGGAATTCATGTTAATAACATAGTTTTTATGTATTTAAACTCTTTGTTGAGTGGATTGTGATTCTTGAAATATGTTGTATGGTGATATGTATTTTGTTGGTGCACTTGATAATTTGTGTAGTGATGCCGTTAGTTTGTTTCTGTTTTCTGCTTTTCGATAATATTTCAGAGAAAGTTCTGTTATTCTGTCTCTTATAGTTGGTAAATTACTAATTTGGTGTAGATAATTTGTTGGTGTAAAAGATGGTAAACTGAATGCGGATTTTAATATTTTGTTTTGTTGCACTTGGATTTTTTGGAGTGTGTTGTTTGACATGTTGTATGTTACTTGACATCCGTACTCTATTAGTGGACGGGCAAACTTGGGCTAAACTATCTAAACTAACGTGGCAGGGGTTCAGTTTAGAGAGAGAGAAATCCGAAGAGTTCTCTCTCCAACTGGGGTGTTCAGGAACTTTGTAGTTCCTCTTCGTCCCCTTACGTGAGAAATGTTTTAAAATATCCATGGAGTTTTTACTTTATTTTTAACATTTCAAAAATATTTGTGAGTGAGAGGAAGGACGGGAGAACTGTACGAAAGCAGCGAAAGTGAAGTGAGCCAGACTTTAGCTCGAGGATGGAGAACCCTGGCGGCTGGCGAATTGGTTTTTTAAAATTTACTGTAATTGATTAGATACCCTTGACTGGGTAAACGGCCCTTTTCAGAATGAGGCTGGGACCTACAGGTCCGATGCCAGAGATTTTGCTGTGGGGGGAAACGGGAGTACCCCGAGAAAACCCACTTTCACGGCCTGGGCGCCGAATAGTCTACCCAGACCGTGCCCGGAAGTAGCTGGGAAAGAAAAAAAAAACAAACAAAAAAAAAACACAAAATTAATAAAAAAACAAACAAAAACTGATGAACTACGTTGATGGTGTGCGTGAAAACTGTTAGCTGCAGTCTTGTAGATCGGGTGGCAACTTCATCATGAACTTGTTTCCACACTTGAAGCCCATTGGTGCAACTGAGAAACGTGGCCTTGGTGGTGGAACTACTGCAAACTTGGGCTAAACTAAAACTAAACTAACGTGGCAGGGGTTCAGTTTAGAGAGAGAGAAATCCGAAGAGTTCTCTCTCCAACTGGGGTGTTCAGGAACTTTGTAGTTCCTCTTCGTCCCCTTTCGTGGATTGTTATTAGGATTAAGTGGTGGGTTTTTTTTTATTATTATTATTTTAATAAATTAATTATCGTTATTATTCTTGACTTTTTGGGTGAGGAATGTCTCACTAAATGGTCTTTTGGGTGGAGGCAAAGGTAGCAGTGGAAAGAAGGAAAGGTCGGGACCTGTCTCGAAAAGAAAAAGTTGGGTAGATGTGAACATGAATGTAATTCATTCAAGTTCAGATCAAATCAAACGGCCCGATTCTGGGTCTCGCAAAAAGGTTGCCTGGGCTGGGATCTAGAAATCCAATGCCTGAAGATTTTGATGTGGGGGGAAACGGGAGTACCCCGAGAAAACCCATTTTCACACGACAGGCGCCGAAAGTTTTGCCTGTCGTGCCCTGTACCTGAAAAAAAAAAGGAATTCATGTTAATAACATAGTTTTTATGTATTTAAACTCTTTGTTGAGTGGATTGTGATTCTTGAAATATGTTGTATGGTGATATGTATTTTGTTGGTGCACTTGATAATTTGTGTAGTGATGCCGTTAGTTTGTTTCTGTTTTCTGCTTTTCGATAATATTTCAGAGAAAGTTCTGTTATTCTGTCTCTTATAGTTGGTAAATTACTAATTTGGTGTAGATAATTTGTTGGTGTAAAAGATGGTAAACTGAATGCGGATTTTAATATTTTGTTTTGTTGCACTTGATTTTTTTTGGAGTGTGTTGTTTGACATGTTGTATGTTACTTGACATCCGTACTCTATTAGTGGACGGATGTAAGCCTTGTATATTTGTATAATGGTGTTCGGTGCGCATTTTGATTGTTTACCAGTTATAGTCTTTAGATATGAAATCCTTTTTCTTATTGATGAGTGTATATTGTTTATGTGTTTTTTCCATGTTAGTTTTGTGTCGAAAGTGACGCCAAGGAATGTGATGTTTTTTGCTCATGTTGATGGTTGTGTTTCCAAGTGATAGATTTATTTTTCCTAGATTTTTCTTTGTTTTAGTTTTCTATAGAAGGTGATTGCTTGTGTTTTTGTCGGATTTAACACGACCCTCCACTTGTTGCTCCATGTTGAGACGTTGTTTAGTGATTCTTGTACGCGAGACATGGCCATTACTGGGCAAAATTCAGTCAGCGTTTAAATTGCGCGCTGCAGGATTGAAAAGTAGCCAATAGCATTTTGGTTTGCGAATTCGATAGCTGTCGCGAGAAGCGCGGCCGTCACAGGCGACTCAATATATCTCGTTCAATCCTACAAAGTTGATAAAACTAAGTGAGTGAACAGTGTAATAGTAGGAGTTTGAAGGTCGCCGTCAAGCAGAGCAGACGTGCAAGTCAAGAGCTGCGAGACAAGTGCATTGAAGACTAAATTATCCTGTGAAGTGCATAAAGTTTTACTAAAAAAGGTTACCCCTTAGTCCTTATCAGGACTAGTAAAACAGTATGAAGAGAAAGAAGATAGTGACAAGATCCAACGGAAAAGCCCTTTCCAACGACGAGATCATGGATATGCTGAATAGAGCTATTGAAGGACCAGCCTCTGAATCACTGAGTAGTTCGACTGAGAGTTCCGAAGGTGAAAACTCAGGAGGTGAAGAATCACGAAGACCACAATCCCATGAAACAAACGAGACATCCAACAAGAGGAGGCTGAAGAAGAAGAAGAAAAAGGACATGGTAAGTATAGTTTCTGACTATTCTACAAACCTTAACCTTAACGACGCTAATAATAGTTCTAAAAATCAAAGTATTAATAACATAACCCATGTTAACGAAGACAAAGCCACTTGCTCTAATACAAACAACACCACCATCGCCACTAATTCTGAGAACACCATCACTGTCACACAAACACACAATTCTCCTAACTACAGAATCCCAACTCTGTTCATCGAAGGAGTAAACAAAACAACACGCATTCCACAGATTGTCAATCAACTGAGGTCCTATTACCCGGGCATTCAGTTTAAAGACATCAAACGTCTTCCTAATGGAAGAATCATGATTAAATGTACCGAACCTCAAGAGTTTGCGCATATTTTGGCCCACTGGCCCAAGGATGCCTTCGGTGTTCAAGCCACCATCACAACACCAAAAACAAACACACCAAAACTAACAGTCATAATCAGAGGTGTCGATTTCGACATTGAAGATCATGAAATCACTGAAGAATTAACAACTCAAGGCTTTGACATTGCATCATCGAACAGAATCATCTCATTCAGAACGAAACAAAAAACGCCACTGATCAAGGTAACCGTTAACAAAAAAGACGATCAAGAAAAATTATTAAAAACGGTTGCTTTTATTTTTCAAAGACACACGACCGAACCGGAAAAGACACATCAAAAACCAATAATCCAATGCTACAAATGTCAACGGTTCGGACACACAAAAACTAATTGTATGGCCAAGGATAGATGTGTCAGATGTGGCGGATCTCACGAGGTCGCTCAGTGTCCTAACGAGCGTAACCAAGTTAGATGCGCCAACTGTCAGCTCCCCACGCAGCCAGTTACAAAGGCTGCCCCAAATACACCCAAATACGTAACAGATTCCTTTTCAAAACCACGAACATCAATAATCAAACCCACGGCTACCAAAACAACACCAAACAACCTTTACTACCAACTCCAACCGACTCGCAAATCAAACACGCTCAACCTCAACCAACACGTACTTACGCGGACGTAACACGCCCAAAAAACAACACAAGCATTTAACCCAACAGATTTCACCACAAACTTGCTAGCAATGCTGATAGAATTGAGTGATCTCCCCTCATTCGAATCGAGGCACGAGTCACTCAAGGCTGTTTGCAGCCTTGCAAGTCACTATTTTAACCTCCCTCACCTGAAACCACACCATCTTTCACTCAAAATTCACGCGAGGGAAATAAAACAACACAATGATACAACACATTAAAATCTTACACATCAACTGCCAAGGAAATCTTAAAGACAAAAGGTTAGAAATATACAACATAAACAAACATATAAACGCCAACATAATCATCATTTCAGAAACACTTTGCACAGAGAAACAAAACACCACAATCCCCGGATTCATCTCACACAACATACCTCACTCAGAAAACAACAGAGGTATAATAACTTACTTTAGTACAAAAAATATCGCATCTAATCTCGATAGAAGATTCATTTAAATCTGACATTAATGAGACCATTTTTTGTAATATACACTTTAACAACCGGCTAACTATTCCGATTCTAGCCATATATTGCTCACCAACCAAAAATATCGACATTAACTTCCTTCAAAAAATGTGTTAATCGTAAACCCAAACCAATTATTATTGGAGACTTTAATTCACCGCACACAGAATTAAGGGTAACAGAGACACACGCAGAGGATCCTGCATAAAAAATTTTATTTCTAGCAATAAAATGCACTTAATTAATGACAATACACCTACACACTTCTCAGCCGCCAACGGCTCATATGATGTACTCGATTTCATCATCGCTCCCAAGGACATGGTTAATAGAATATCTAACTTTAAAGTGCATGATGAAATCACCAGTGACCACTTCCCCGTATCATGTATGATTCACCCGCGCCACCCGGCTGTGGCGTACGTGACTCCTTCCGCATACACCTACACTGAAACAGACTGGCTCACTTTTAACGCCTCTCTGGACTCATACCTACCCCACCCAATCGAACATGTAAACAACAAAACAGAACTAGACAAATATGTTGATCAAATTACAGAAGCCATAAAGAAAGCCACAAAAAACACAATTCCTAAATCAAAAGAAAACAATCACTTATTCAATGGACTCTAACACCAGAAATTCACGCACCAATAATCAAACGCAGACAATTACGACGAATACACTACATCACACGTGATCCACACATTAAAACAGAAATCAATAGAACAAATACAAAAATTAAACAAGAAATTAAAAAAGTCAGAGAAAACAATTGGCATAACTTCTGCAAAACTTAGAAAACCAAGAAAACCCAAAAGAATTCTGGAAAAATTCAAGAGTATTGCGTCAGACAAAAACACAAATCACATGTTACAACACATCACACACAACAATAAAATCGCAAGGACGGACGAAGAGAAAGCTGACTTATTAGCTGACTATTACAAATCCGCTTTTAGCGATTTAAACTCAGTAGATTTCGACACACAACACCAACACCATGTCAACAACTACATAAATGCAAACCAAGCTTCATTCTCACCAGGATTTCCGGAGAGACACTAGAAGCATACTCAAATTCAATCAATAGAAAAATAACCATAACCGAACTAAAGATTAATATCAAAACTTGAAGAACACTTCCCCCGGACATGACCAAATACCAAATATTATTCTCAAAAAAAGTTCCACTCTCCTACTACAACACCTCACAAACATCATGAACATTTCATTAGCGACAGGGTATTACCCTGACACATGGAAAAAAGCCATCATAACAACGATCCCCAAGAAACAAACTAACAGAACAAATCCAGATAATTTCCGCCCCATCAGTCTGTTAAGCTGCCTTGGCAAACTGATGGAGAGAATTATCTCCAACCGTCTCCTCCATTTTTGCGAATCAAACAACATCCTTCCAGAATCTCAAAATGCCTCCAGAAAAAATAGACAAACAACAGATCACCTCACACGACTCACCGAATCAATATACAAAGCTTACAACAACAATCAAGTAACCATCGGGGTATTCCTAGATGTCAAAAAAGCATTCGACAGCGTTTGGCACAATGCCATCATATACAAACTAAACCACCTACAAATAAATCCTACGATAGTCAAATGGATTTCAAATTTTTAACCAATAGAACAGCACAAGTAAAAGTCAATAAAACCATATCCAAATTATTTAATATAACGGCAGGAGTGCCCCAAGGATCAGTCCTCTCTCCACTTCTTTACATAATTTTCGTCAGTGACATACCTTTTCCAAATCTAACATACACACACAATTCACAATACGCAGATGACATCGCAATCTGGAGCACCTCCAGAAACCCAGTAATGGCCATGTCTCGCGTACAAGAATCACTAAACAACGTCTCAACATGGAGCAACAAGTGGAGGGTCGTGTTAAATCCGACAAAAACACAAGCAATCACCTTCTATAGAAAACTAAAGAAGCAAAGAAAAATCTAGAAAAATAAATCTATCACTTGGAAACACAACCATCAACATGAGCAAAAAACATCACATTCCTTGGCGTCACTTTCGACACAAAACTAACATGGAAAAAACACATAAACAATATACACTCATCAATAAGAAAAAGGATTTCATATCTAAAGACTATAACTGGTAAACAATCAAAATGCGCACCGAACACCATTATACAAATATACAAGGCTTACATCCGTCCACTAATAGAGTACGGATGTCAAGTAACATACAACATGTCAAACAACACACTCCAAAAAATCCAAGTGCAACAAAACAAAATATTAAAATCCGCATTCAGTTTACCATCTTTTACACCAACAAATTATCTACACCAAATTAGTAATTTACCAACTATAAGAGATAGAATAACAGAACTTTCTCTGAAATATTATCGAAAAGCAGAAAACAGAAACAAACTAACGGCATCACTACACAAATTATCAAGTGCACCAACAAAATACATATCACCATACAACATATTTCAAGAATCACAATCCACTCAACAAAGAGTCTAAATACATAAAAACTATGTTATTAACATGAATTCCTTTTTTTTTTAGGTACAGGGCACACGACAGGCAAAACTTTCGGCGCCTGTCGTGTGAAAGTGGGTTTTCTCGGGTACTCCCGTTTCCCCCCACATCAAAATCTTCAGGCATTGGATTTCTAGATCCCAGCCCAGGCAACCTTTTTGCCCGACCCAGAATCGGGCCGTTTGATTTGATCTGAACTTGAATGAATTACATTCATGTTCACATCTACCCAACTTTTTCTTTTCGAGACAGGTCCCGACCTTTCCTTCTTTCCACTGCTACCTTTGCCTCCACCCAAAAGACCATTTAGTGAGACATTCCCCACCCAAAAAGTCAAGAATAATAACGATAATTAATTTATTAAAATAATAATAATAATAAAAAAACCCACCACTTAATCCTAACAACAATCCACGAAAGGGGACGAAGAGGAACTACAAAGTTCCTGAACACCCCAGTTGGAGAGAGAACTCTTCGGATTTCTCTCTCTCTAAACTGAACCCCAGCCACGTTAGTTTAGTTTAGTTTAGTGTAATAGTCGGAGTTTCAAGGTCGCCGTCAAGCAGAGCAGACGTGCAAGTCAAGAGCTGCGAGACAAGTGCATTGAAGACTAAATTATCCTGTGAAGTGCATAAAGTTTTACTAAAAAAGGTTACCCCTTAGTCCTTATCAGGACTAGTAAAACAGTATGAAGAGAAAGAAGATAGTGACAAGATCCAACGGAAAAGCCCTTTCCAACGACGAGATCATGGATATGCTGAATAGAGCTATTGAAGGACCAGCCTCTGAATCACTGAGTAGTTCGACTGAGAGTTCCGAAGGTGAAAACTCAGGAGGTGAAGAAACACGAAGACCAGAATCCCATGAAACAAACGAGACATCCAACAAGAGGAGGCTGAAGAAGAAGAAGAAAAAGGACATGGTAAGTATAGTTTCTGACTATGCTACTAACCCTAACCTTAACGACGCTAATAATAATTCTAAAAATCGAAGTATTAATAACATAACCCATGTTAACGAAGACAAAGCCACTTGCTCTAACAATAATTACTTGAATACAAACAACACCACCATCGCCACTAATTCTGAGAACACCATCACTGTCACACAAACACACAATTCTCCTAACTACAGAATCCCAACTCTGTTCATCGAAGGAGTAAACAAAACAACACGCATTCCACAGATTGTCAATCAACTGAGGTCCTATTACCCGGGCATTCAGTTTAAAGACATCAAACGTCTTCCTAATGGAAGAATCATGATTAAATGTACCGAACCTCAAGAGTTTGCGCATATTTTGGCCCACTGGCCCAAGGATGCCTTCGGTGTTCAAGCCACCATCACAACACCAAAACAAACACACCAAAACTAACAGTCATAATCAGAGGTGTCGATTTCGACATTGAAGATCATGAAATCACTGAAGAATTAACAACTCAAGGCTTTGACATTGCATCATCGAACAGAATCATCTCATTCAGAACGAAACAAAAACGCCACTGATCAAGGTAACCGTCAACAAAAGACGATCAAGAAAAATTATTAAAAACGGTTGCTTTTATTTTTCAAAGACACACGACCGAACCGGAAAAGACACATCAAAAACCAATAATCCAATGCTACAAATGTCAACGGTTCGGACACACAAAAACTAATTGTATGGCCAAGGATAGATGTGTCAGATGTGGCGGATCTCACGAGGTCGCTCAGTGTCCTAACGAGCGTAACCAAGTTAGATGCGCCAACTGTCAGGGCCCCCACGCAGCCAGTTACAAAGGCTGCCCCAAATACACCCAAATACGTAACAGATTCCTTTTCAAAACCACGAACAACAATAATCAAACCCACGGCTACCAAAACAACACCAAACAACCTTTACTACCAACTCCAACCGACTCGCAAATCAAACACGCTCAACCTCAACCAACACGTACTTACGCGGACGTAACACGCCCAAAAGCAACACAAGCATTTAACCCAACAGATTTCACCACAAACTTGCTAGCAATGCTGATAGAATTGAGTGATCTCCCCTCATTCGAATCGAGGCACGAGTCACTCAAGGCTGTTTGCAGCCTTGCAAGTCACTATTTTAACCTCCCTCACCTGAAACCACTCCATCTTTCACTCAAAATTCACGCGAGGGAAATAAAACAACACAATGATACAACACATTAAAATCTTACACATCAACTGCCAAGGAAATCTTAAAGACAAAAGGTTAGAAATATACAACATAAACAAACATATAAACGCCAACATAATCATCATTTCAGAAACACTTTGCACAGAGAAACAAAACACCACAATCCCCGGATTCATCTCACACAACATACCTCACTCAGAAAACAACAGAGGTATAATAACTTACTTTAGTACAAAAATATCGCATCTAATCTCGATAGAAGATTCATTTAAATCTGACATTAATGAGACCATTTTCTGTAATATACACTTTAACAACCGGCTAACTATTCCGATTCTAGCCATATATTGCTCACCAACCAAAAATATCGACATTAACTTCCTTCAAAAATGTGTTAATCGAAAACCCAAACCAATTATTATTGGAGACTTTAATTCACCGCACACAGAATTAAGGGGTAACAGAGACACACGCAGAGGATCCTGCATAAAAATTTTATTTCTAGCAATAAAATGCACTTAATTAATGACAATACACCTACACACTTCTCAGCCGCTAACGGCTCATATGATGTACTCGATTTCATCATCGCACCCAAGGACATGGTTAATAGAATATCTAACTTTAAAGTGCATGATGAAATCACCAGTGACCACTTCCCCGTGTCATGTATGATTTATCCGCGCCACCCGGCTGTGGCGTACGTGACTCCTTCCGCATACACCTACACTGAAACAGACTGGCTCACTTTTAATGCCTCTCTGCACTCATACCTACCCCACCCAATCGAACATGTAAACAACAAAACAGAACTAGACAAATATGTTGATCAAATTACAGAAGCCATAAAGAAAGCCACAAAAAACACAATTCCTAAATCAAAAAGAAAACAATCACTTATTCAATGGACTCTAACACCAGAAATTCACGCACTAATAATTCACAGGTCAACAAATTTTTTCGAAATCTCAGTTGCATAAGATTTTTTTACTTATTCTTACCCTTTGTGACCTGCTAAATTCAAATATGAAAACGGTTCAGCTCTACATGCTCTAGTTTTAATGCAATTTTAAGTTTTTCATTCTAGCCGTTTGTGGTCAAATTAACACGTTTCCTGCGATGCCTATATTGGCAAACCGGCAACTGCTGCGATGCTCTTGTACATCTGTCAGCTTCAGTGCTGCATGAGCTATGATAACGTGAGGTTGTCGTTACACTTGTCTCTTGCCTGCAACTTAGTTAAAGGTAAGACAATAGTGGGACACCGGTGGGTCCCATCGCAGGAAACGTGTTAATTACTTACACGTTTATGTTATCAACAGAGATATTAAAATTGTTTAGATTTTGTTTCAGATCTGATCATGGCTACAAGGAGACGTCAATGTGAGAACAAGCCGGACGCTTTCTGTTATATTTGTGGATGCTTCACGCTTATTCATCAAAGGCGTAATATAACATCATTTCTGAGGCGTGCTTATAAAGCGTACTTTTGACTTGCTCTTGGTGACCAAGACAAGAAATGGGCCCCACATATTGTGTGTCATAACTGCGAGGAAATGCTGCGTGACTGGACAAAAGGGAAACGTAAGGGTTTACCTTTCGGAATTCCTATGACCTGGCGAGAACCGATGGACCACACAACTGACTGCTATTTTGTCTGGTCAATACAAAGGGCATTGGCAAGAAAAACAGACACAAAATCTCATATCCTAGTATCCCCTCAGCAATCCGACCTACTCTGCACTCTGATGAGCTCCCAATCCCAGTTTTTAAAGGATTTCTTCCATCTGAAGATGTGGGTAGTGACCAAGAGCAAGAGACTGCTGATGAAACTCAAGAAATACTTTCAGAATCTGGCGATCCTTCTTATGAGACCCCACAGTCATTAACTCCTCAACAGTTTAGCCAGCCAGAGTTGAATGACCTTGTGCGTGATTTGGGTCTCTCCAAAAATGCAGCTGAAGTGTTAGCTTCCAGGATGCAAGAAAAGAATCAGCTGAGCCATACAACTAAAGTGTCATACTTCCGAAATCGGGAGCAGGCTTTTGTGCCATATTTTACAGAGGAGAATATGTTTGTTTATTGTCATAATATCTCAGGTCTTCTCCAGGAATTAGGGATGCCAGTATACCATCCAAATGACTGGCGATTATTTCTAGATTGTTCTAAGCAAAGTTTGAAGTGCGTTCTACTTCATAATGACAATGTCTATGCAGCTGTTCCAATTGGACACTCTGTGTATTTACGAGAGGAATATAATGTCATTAAGACTGTGACTGACCTACTAAAATACCACGAGCACAACTGGACAATTTGTGTGGACCTCAAAATGGTTACTTTCCTCCTTGGTCAACAAAGAGGATTTACAAAGTACCCCTGCTATCTTTGCATGTGGGACAGCCGAGCTCGAGAAAAGCACTGGAACCAGAAGGAGTGGCCCATACGTGAGACTCTGAAGGCAGGTATGCCAAATATTGTCAACGATCCAATTGTCTGTCATTTGAGGAAAAGATCATATTTCCTCCTCTCCATATCATGCTGGGCTTGATGAAACAGTTTGTGTAAAATATTTTCTCAACCCAAACGAGCTGTTTTGCATATAAAGTTTATGAAGGCGTTGAATACTGACGGTGAATGCTTCCAACACATATTTTCTGTGCTCCCTGGTTTGTCCTTCGAGAAGATCAAGACAGGTGTTTTGATGGACCACAGATTCGTGCACTTGTGCGTGATCAAGAATTTGCCAGAAAGATGAACGACAAGGAAAGGACTGCATGGCTTTCATTTGTGGCGGTGATGGCAAACTTTCTCGGTAATAAAAAAAAGCTGACAACTATGAAACCCTTGTAACGAATATGTTGTCAGCTTTTCGCGACCTTGGATGTAACATGAGTGTCAAACTCCATTACCTGTACAGTCATCTTGATAGATTCCCTGAGAACCCAGGAGCTATAAGTGACGAGCAAGGCGAGCGGTTCCATCAGGACCTCAAGACCATGGAAGAGCGTTACCAAGGGAGATGGGACAAACATATGATGGCAGATTACTGCTGGAGCATTAAACGAGAATGCCCTGAGACAGTCCACAAACGTAAGAGCTACAAGCGGAAATTCATGCCTGAGTAGACTGCAATTGAGCTTTCCCTCCTCATAGTAGCAAATGTCTTATCTACTAATCAGTTTTATATAAATAAATTGAATTAATATAAATAACTTGAATACATTTATACTATCTTGCATTTTCTTTTTTATTGCCCAGCTATATTAAAGAGTTTTATAACATATTTTATCACATATTTTTCATGATAGACTACGACGTCAATGTGATGATGACGAAATTTTGAGATTTTCAAATACCTTGATTGCAAAAAAAGTAGAGCACTGAGGAAAAAACTAACGTCAGATCTGAAATCAGGGCAAGAAATTATGTAATACCAATTGTTTGATATAAATGCAACAAAAATTTTGTTGACCAGTGTAATCAAACGCAGACAATTACGACGAATACACTACATCACACGTGATCCACACATTAAAACAGAAATCAATAGAACAAATACAAAAATTAAACAAGAAATTAAAAAAGTCAGAGAAAACAATTGGCATAACTTCTGCAAGAACTTAGAAAAAACCAAGAAAATCCAAAAGAATTCTGGAAAAAAATTCAAGAGTATTGCGTCAGACAAAACACAAATCACATGTTACAACACATCACACACAACAATAAAATCGCAAGGACGGACGAAGAGAAAGCTGACTTATTAGCTGACTATTACAAATCCGCTTTTAGCGATTTAAACTCAGTAGATTTCGACACACAACACCAACACCATGTCAACAACTACATAAATGCAAACCAAGCTTCATTCTCACCAGGATTTCCGGAGAGACACTAGAAGCATACTCAAATTCAATCAATAGAAAAATAACCATAACCGAACTAAAGATTAATATCAAAAACTTGAAGAACACTTCCCCGGACATGACCAAATACCAAATATTATTCTCAAAAAGTTCCACTCTCCTACTACAACACCTCACAAACATCATGAACATTTCATTAGCGACAGGGTATTACCCTGACACATGGAAAAAAGCCATCATAACAACGATCCCCAAGAAACAAACTAACAGAACAAATCCAGATAATTTCCGCCCCATCAGTCTGTTAAGCTGCCTTGGCAAACTGATGGAGAGAATTATCTCCAACCGTCTCCTCCATTTTTGCGAATCAAACAACATCCTTCCAGAATCTCAAAATGCCTCCAGGAAAAATAGACAAACAACAGATCACCTCACACGACTCACCGAATCAATATACAAAGCTTACAACAACAATCAAGTAACCATCGGGGTATTCCTAGATGTCAAAAAAAGCATTCGACAGCGTTTGGCACAATGCCATCATATACAAACTAAACCACCTACAAATAAATCCTTCGATAGTCAAATGGATTTCAAATTTTTTAACCAATAGAACAGCACAAGTAAAAGTCAATAAAACCATATCCAAATTATTTAATATAACGGCAGGAGTGCCCCAAGGATCAGTCCTCTCTCCACTTCTTTACATAATTTTCGTCAGTGACATACCTTTTCCAAATCTAATATACACACACAATTCACAATACGCAGATGACATCGCAATCTGGAGCACCTCCAGAAACCCAGTAATGGCCATGTCTCGCGTACAAGAATCACTAAACAACGTCTCAACATGGAGCAACAAGTGGAGGGTCTTGTTAAATCCGACAAAAACACAAGCAATCACCTTCTATAGAAAACTGAAGAAGCAAAGAAAAAATCTAGGAAAAATAAATCTATCACTTGGAAACACAACCATCAACATGAGCAAAAACATCACATTCCTTGGCGTCACTTTCGACACAAAACTAACATGGAAAAAACACATAAACAATATACACTCATCAATAAGAAAAAGGATTTCATATCTAAAGACTATAACTGGTAAACAATCAAAATGCGCACCGAACACCATTATACAAATATACAAGGCTTACATCCGTCCACTAATAGAGTACGGATGTCAAGTAACATACAACATGTCAAACAACACACCCAAAAAAAATCCAAGTGCAACAAAACAAAATATTAAAATCCGCATTCAGTTTACCATCTTTTACACCAACAAATTATCTACACCAAATTAGTAATTTACCAACTATAAGAGATAGAATAACAGAACTTTCTCTGAAATATTATCGAAAAGCAGAAAACAGAAACAAACTAACGGCATCACTACACAAATTATCAAGTGCACCAACAAAATACATATCACCATACAACATATTTCAAGAATCACAATCCACTCAACAAAGAGTTTAAATACATAAAAACTATGTTATTAACATGAAATCTTTTTTTCAGGTACAGGGCACACGACAAGCAAAACTTTCGGCGCCTGTCGTGTGAAAGTGGGTTTTCTCGGGGTACTCCCGTTTCCCCCCACATCAAAATCTTCGGGCATTGGATTTCTAGATCCCAGCCCAGGCAACCTTTTTGCCAGACCCAGAATCGGGCCGTTTGATTTGATCTGAACTTGAATGAATTACATTCATGTTCACATCTACCCAACTTTTTCTTTTCGAGACAGGTCCCGACCTTTCCTTCTTTCCACTGCTACCTTTGCCACCACCCAAAAGACCATTTAGTGAGACATTCCCCACCCAAAAAGTCAAGAATAATAACGATAATTAATTTATTAAAATAATAATAATAATAAAAAAAATCCACCACTTAATCCTAATAACAATCCACGAAAGGGGACGAAGAGGAACTACAAAGTTCCTGAACACCCCAGTTGGAGAGAGAACTCTTCGGATTTCTCTCTCTCTAAGCTGAACCCCTGCCACGTTAGTTTAGTTTAGTTTAGTTTAGTGTAATAGTCTGAAAGGGCGAGCATGTTCGGTGTGACGAGGATTCGAACCCACGACCTTCGAATTACGAGCCGAGCGCCTTAACCACCTGGCCATGCCAGTCAGAGAAAAAAGTCAGAGAAAACAATTGGCATAACTTCTGCAAAAACTTAGAAAAAACCAAGAAAAATCCAAAAGAATTCTGGAAAAAATTCAAGAGTATTGCGTCAGACAAAAAACACAAATCACATGTTACAACACATCACACACAACAATAAAATCGCAAGGACGGACGAAGAGAAAGCTGACTTATTAGCTGACTATTACAAATCCGCTTTTAGCGATTTAAACTCAGTAGATTTCGACACACAACACCAACACCATGTCAACAACTACATAAATGCAAACCAAGCTTCATTCTCACCAGGATTTCCCGGAGAGACACTAGAAGCATACTCAAATTCAATCAATAGAAAAATAACCATAACCGAACTAAAGATTAATATCAAAAACTTGAAGAACACTTCCCCCGGACATGACCAAATACCAAATATTATTCTCAAAAAAAGTTCCACTCTCCTACTACAACACCTCACAAACATCATGAACATTTCATTAGCGACAGGGTATTACCCTGACACATGGAAAAAAGCCATCATAACAACGATCCCCAAGAAACAAACTAACAGAACAAATCCAGATAATTTCCGCCCCATCAGTCTGTTAAGCTGCCTTGGCAAACTGATGGAGAGAATTATCTCCAACCGTCTCCTCCATTTTTGCGAATCAAACAACATCCTTCCAGAATCTCAAAATGCCTCCAGAAAAAATAGACAAACAACAGATCACCTCACACGACTCACCGAATCAATATACAAAGCTTACAACAACAATCAAGTAACCATCGGGGTATTCCTAGATGTCAAAAAAGCATTCGACAGCGTTTGGCACAATGCCATCATATACAAACTAAACCACCTACAAATAAATCCTACGATAGTCAAATGGATTTCAAATTTTTAACCAATAGAACAGCACAAGTAAAAGTCAATAAAACCATATCCAAATTATTTAATATAACGGCAGGAGTGCCCCAAGGATCAGTCCTCTCTCCACTTCTTTACATAATTTTCGTCAGTGACATACCTTTTCCAAATCTAACATACACACACAATTCACAATACGCAGATGACATCGCAATCTGGAGCACCTCCAGAAACCCAGTAATGGCCATGTCTCGCGTACAAGAATCACTAAACAACGTCTCAACATGGAGCAACAAGTGGAGGGTCGTGTTAAATCCGACAAAAACACAAGCAATCACCTTCTATAGAAAACTAAAGAAGCAAAGAAAAATCTAGGAAAAATAAATCTATCACTTGGAAACACAACCATCAACATGAGCAAAACATCACATTCCTTGGCGTCACTTTCGACACAAAACTAACATGGAAAAACACATAAACAATATACACTCATCAATAAGAAAAAGGATTTCATATCTAAAGACTATAACTGGTAAACAATCAAAATGCGCACCGAACACCATTATACAAATATATAGGCTTACATCCGTCCACTAATAGAGTACGGATGTCAAGTAACATACAACATGTCAAACAACACACTCCAAAAAAATCCAAGTGCAACAAAACAAAATATTAAAATCCGCATTCAGTTTACCATCTTTACACCAACAAATTATCTACACCAAATTAGTAATTTACCAACTATAAGAGACAGAATAACAGAACTTTCTCTGAAATATTATCGAAAAGCAGAAAACAGAAACAAACTAACGGCATCACTACACAAATTATCAAGTGCACCAACAAAATACATATCACCATACAACATATTTCAAGAATCACAATCCACTCAACAAAGAGTTTAAATACATAAAAACTATGTTATTAACATGAATTCCTTTTTTTTTTTCAGGTACAGGGCACACGACAGGCAAAACTTTCGGCGCCTGTCGTGTGAAAGTGGGTTTTCTCGGGGTACTCCCGTTTCCCCCCACATCAAAATCTTCAGGCATTGGATTTCTAGATCCCAGCCCAGGCAACCTTTTTGCCAGACCCAGAATCGGGCCGTTTGATTTGATCTGAACTTGAATGAATTACATTCATGTTCACATCTACCCAACATTTTCTTTTCGAGACAGGTCCCGACCTTTCCTTCTTTCCACTGCTACCTTTGCCTCCACCCAAAAGACCATTTAGTGAGACATTCCTCACCCAAAAAGTCAAGAATAATAACGATAATTAATTTATTAAAATAATAATAATAAAAAAAACCCCATCACTTAATCCTAATAACAATCCACGAAAGGGGACGAAGAGGAACTACAAAGTTCCTGAACACCCCAGTTGGAGAGAGAACTCTTCAGTTTTCTCTCTCTAAACTGAACCCCTGCCACGTTAGTTTAGTTTAGTTTAGTGTAATAGTCACAATACGTATTCATTCCACATAGTGAGTACCGTGTTTTACTGTCTATTTTTCGTTCTTAGTTTCAGAGAAAAACTAAGAGAAAATGTCTGGGCGAGGCAAAGGTGGCAAAGTGAAGGCCAAGGCTAAATCCCGTTCAAGCAGAGCTGGACCCAGTTTCCAGTCGGGCGTATACATCGTCTCCTTCGAAAAGGAAACTATGCCGAGCGAGTAGGAGCTGGAGCACCCGTCTACCTCGCTGCTGTCTTGGAGTACCTGGCTGCTGAAGTTTTGGAGTTAGCAGGTAACGCTGCACGTGATAACAAGAAGACTAGGATCATTCCTCGTCACTTGCAACTTGCCATTCGTAATGACGAAGAACTCAACAAGTTGCTACAGGGTGTTACTATCGCCCAGGGAGGCGTTCTGCCAAACATTCAGGCTGTCTTATTGCCCAAGAAGACCGAAAAGAAGTAAGTCGGTAAATATTAACAATATATCAAACGGCCCTTTCAGGGCCACCACCTCCTGATGGAGAGATAGTACAGTTCCTTCGCCATACATCTCGTGTTAATAATTTTCACAGAACACGCAACAAAAGGCGTGTCTCTTGTGTACGACAAACCTTATTATCCCATCTTCCATAATACATAAATAAATAAATAATCATAAAACAAAACGTTTTACTACGATTCATTATAGTACTTGCTATATAAGTAGATCGTCACAGTTAGGTTTTCTCTTATACCAGCATAACGATACGTTGTTGACAGTGTTCACTGTCGTAACCAGACTATGTTCGTCTTTCTAAGTAAGCTGAGTAGTATGTGTAGTTCGTAAGCTATTGCCATTTCTTTTCAATATTCTTAACCTGAAAGGAATGTACCTACCTTCATAGATGTCGTTACACGGAAAGAGAAAAATGAAAACAAACCAATACGTCATTTTCTGCAGCACAATAATATATTTCGAAGGAGAACAAGAAAACACACCAACTTCGTAATATGAAATTTTATACTTCTCTCCAGGCACATAACTAGATTAAATATCGAACATGCAGGAATTTTGAAAACTGTTTCATGCACGTCGAGTAAGTGTAATAATTTAAAAGGTTCCTTGATAAAGTAAAACGAAAGAAGACTTAACTCACAAACTTTCGTAAGAGAAAAGACGGCTGCTGCTAAACTACAACTCCTTGCATTTCTTACGTGCAAATTCAACTTGAAAAGATGTATGTTACTAACATAGTACAAGTAGTCGTGATGTGTGCGAATGGCATACTCTTTGTTCAGGATGTGGTGGCCCTGAAAGGGCCGTTTGTTTATTGGCGAGGGTAAGTTACAATACCTCTCTCTCTATTTAGGCTCGTTCCCCTCGAATTCTACGTGCGAGTTGGATGTCTTTCGGCATGATGGTCACTCTCTTTGCGTGAATGGCACACAGGTTAGTGTCTTCGAAGAGACCCACCAAGTACGCCTCACTGGCCTCCTGAAGAGCCATGACAGCAGAGCTCTGGAATCTAAGGTCAGTCTTGAAGTCCTGGGCAATTTCTCTCACCAGTCTCTGGAAAGGTAATTTTCGAATGAGCAGCTCAGTTGACTTCTGGTATCGACGGATTTCACGGAGGGCTACTGTTCCTGGCCTGTAACGATGAGGTTTCTTTACACCTCCTGTTGCTGGAGCGCTCTTTCGGGCAGCTTTAGTGGCCAGTTGTTTTCTTGGTGCTTTTCCGCCCGTGGATTTTCTTGCAGTTTGTTTCGTGCGAGCCATAATTTCGTTTTGTCCGTGCTATATTACAAACGTACGTAGAACTACAATCCTACTACACTCTTCGACTTCCGTGCTAAGAATGATCATCGTTCCAAATCGTTCCAATGGTATTTGGGTATTTTGCCCTGGAGGGTCAGGTTCACTTTGACCTCTTCCTCCTTCCTGAACTTATTTTCCCTAACTGTTTGTGTTAGGTCCTTTTCAGGGCAATGTCCATTTATAGTCTTTTTTTTTTTTTTTTTATACAGTAGTCAAGGTAGCTGGTGGCATTTTTTTTATATATCTGATTATTATTTTAAAATACATAAATATGTAAACTATAAATATTATATTTAAAGTTTATATACATACATACTTTACTTTACTTTTCTTTATGTATAAAATATATGTTAATTGGGGAGAGATATTTAGGATTTTCTTCATCATGTATGAGGTACCTCTCTAGTTCACATAATAAATCATTTTTCATCCAATTTTTGTTAAAATATCTAATTGTTATATTTAGGAGTCTATCTGATATGGTTGGTATGTTCGAGTAATTGTGAATGAATTTAGATGATGTTGATCTCGGTACTCTGTATGCTGTTGTGAGAAGTGTATTTTGTATTGTTTGTAGTTTAGTTTTGATTGTTTTATTACTTACAGTTACCCATGCTGGAGCTGCATATTCTATTACTGGTCTTATATATGTTTTGTATATTTTCAAAATGTTATCTGTAGATGCTCCACTGTGTTTACCAGTTAGACTCTAACATAGTTGGTTCTTCGCCAAATTTTATTTTTAATTTCGTTGACATGATTGATCCAAGTTAATTTTGAATCATAAGTCAGACCTAAAAATTTTGCTGATTGGGCAACCTGGAGTAGAGTGCCATTCATATATATTTCTAGCTGTTGTTTTCTGTGTTTTGTCGATTTCGTAAAAAGTACCAGCTGAGTTTTTGCTGTGTTTATTTTAATTCTATATTTTTGACAGTATTCACTTATTCTATTTAATTGTGGTTGTATGTTTGTAGCTGCTATCGTGGGTGTTGCAGCACTTTTCCAGATTGCCACATCATCTGCGAACTGTGATGAGAATCCATGATTTGGATCCTTCAATGGCATATTGTTTACATACATGATGAAGAGTATAGGGCTAACCACCCCTCCCTGTGGGACACCAGCTAGTGGAGTAAAGTATTCGGAAAAAGTTCCTTCTACGTTTACTCTACATTTTCTGTTTTCCAGAAAGTTAGATAACCAGCGAATAATTCCTCGCGGTAGTTCCATTTCATTCATTCGGAACCTTAGACCATCGTGCCAAACGGTGTCGAATGCTTTCTCAATATCGAGAAAGCAAGCGACTGTACATTCTTTTTTGTTGAAACTATCTATTATAGTTTCGGTTAATCTTATTAAATGATCTGTCGTTTGTCTAAATTTTCTGAATCCATTCTGTTCTTCTGGTAATTTTGATGTTATCTCCAAGAATGTGGAGAGTCTATTACTTATTATTCTTTCGAGAATTTTGCCAACACAGCTGGTCAGACTGATTGGTCGGTAGCTATTTGGTTTATTCGCTGGTTTTCCTTCCTTATGGAACATTAATATATTTGCTAGCTTCCAAGAAACTGGGATATATCCTGAGGATAGCGATAGGTTAAATAGTGAATTTAGGTGGTCAAACAATTTCTGAGTGCCGTTTTTAGGAGAATAACTTGTATTTCATCTTCTCCTGGCGCTTTGTTTTTGGTGTTTTTTATTGCTTCTAGTATTTCATGTAAGGATATTTCCTTTGTTAGTAATGTGCTTTCATAATCAGTGTTAGAACTTATATTTGTATCAGTTATGTTTACTGGAAATATTGGTTCATATTTATGTTTATTGTTTGCTATGTGATCAGTGACTTTATTGTAGAAGTATGTATTCATATCTGGATCTGTGTGTGTTTTAAATGTATTTTGGAGTTGGTCCTTGAAGGCTTCGGCTATTTCTTTATTTGTATGTGCAATGGTGTTATTGTGTTCAAGTGGAGGATATTTCTTTGTGTTTGTGTTTTCATTTGTGAATCTTTTAAGATGTGACCAGAATTTTTTCGGGTCAGTTATCTCATTTAGTTTATTACAGTAATTGTCCCATTTATTTTGTTTTTTGTTGTTTTATTTGAGTTCTAATGTGATTTCTAATGTTGTTTATTTGTGTTTTCGTATCTCTGTTTCTTGTAATCATGTACTGTCTTCTCAGTTGTCTGCGCTTTTTTATTAGGTTGATTATTTCTGTGGTGGGTTTCCATGTATTGATTGTTGTTTTATGGTGTTGTTTTGGTATTGTTAACTTGGCTGCTTTCTGAAGGCAATCCGTGATTGTTTGACAATAGTTGTCCATTTCGACATGCGTTTTAACTTCTTTAATAATTTTATTAGGTAACAGATTATCTAATTCTTGTTTATAGCATTGCCAATTTGCTTTACTGTAATTAAATTTTTCTTTCCTATATGTTACATTTTTATAGGGGGTGAGATCGAAGACGCAAAAAATTGGGAGATGATCACTATCTACATCTTTTCCCACTTGAAATTTTACTAATTTCTGGCTTAAATTATATGTACACATACACAGATCTAGTATGTCACTAGAGTTAGTTGAATAGGATGTATGTGTTGGGGTGGTATCATTCAGTAAAGCTATGTTATTATCATCAATAAATTGTATTAATTTTCTACCATTTGGATTAGAACTTCGGCATCCAAAGGAAACATTTATACTGTTTAAGTCTCCCATGACTATGGTGTTTTGATTGTGGGAAAAGATGTTATTTAGTAAAGTTGTATCTAATTGTTTACTGGGTGAGCAGTAAATTCCTGCTACGGTTATTTTAGTTTTATTCAATTGAGGATATCTACAGTAACATGTTCATTGCTACTGTTTAATTCTGATTTCTTCTACAGATAAATCTACTTGATGAAGCAGCATTATGCCTCTGTTTTCATCTTTTTTTTTTTTCTGTCTTTTCTAATAGTTGAGTAATATGGTATTTTAAATCTATTATTATTATATGTTAAAGTTTCACTTAATATTATAATCTGAGGGTTTAATTCTTCTATTAAATCTTCGATCTCATGTTTCTTGGAAGCTATTGCACCTTGGATGTTGATATACACTACTGTGAACATTGTGCTGTGAGCATGTAACCTGTTAATGTAGTTATAATGTAGGGTATATGAGGTGTGACGTGTTTTATGGTAATAGTGATCAGTAGTTCTAGAAAGTTAGTTGTCTGGTTTGGTTTAGTGTATTCTGCTATAAAATCAGTTATTACATTTTTGAAAACTGTTGAAAACAGGCTTGCTTTGTCTGTTGTGTTAACATTCGTTTCTTGTATGGTGATGTTGTTTTCTTTTGGTTTTTGTGTTAATGTGTTCTTATTCTGTGTATTAGTTTTCTGTACTTGTTGTTTATGTGGTTCTTTTCCTTTTAACATTTCTGCATATGTAGTTTTTGTTGTTTTATTGTGTTCTGTAGATGTGCTTGTTTCGGGTAAGCTGTTTGTTTTCGGTTGATTCTGTTCTGTTGGTGTGTCTGGTTTAGGTAAGCTGTTTGTTTTCGGTTGATTCTGTTCTGTTGGTGTTCTGATCTGAAAAATGCGTTGCTTTATTTGTTTATATTTTTCGCAGCCTTTGTAATTTGCTGTGTGGGTTTGAGCACAGTTACAACATTTAGGCGTTTCTTTTTCTTTTACATTGATTGATATGGTGTTCCCCGCCACATCCGCAGCACCTCGGTGTTGCTAAGCAGGCTGCTGAAACATGTCCATATCGTTGGCAGTTGTAACACTGTGTTACAACAATTGCCGGAGTTTTCAATTGTTCAACTTGGTATTTTGATACCAGAGCAATATTCCATTGTTTATTAGATTTTGAATGTTGTAGCTGTCATCAATGTCTATTCTAATCAGGTTAGTAGGTGTTTGTGTTTTTTAGAAATAATTCTTTCTGTCTTGGTGTGTGGTATGTTTTGTTCGTCAAGTGCCTGTTTAACTAGGTCCAGGTCAATCGTCTGATGAACCCCTCTTACCACTATTGATTTTGGTTGCGGCTTACTTCCCGGAAGGTGGATTTTGATATTTCCAGGTTTAAAGGCATCTGTTGGCCATTCTTTAAGTAGTCGGTTAAGATCGACTACATCTTGCCCTTGCACCAGTACTCCGCCTCTCGGCAAACGCTTAATGTTAACTATGTTAACATTTGGTTTGCATCTCTTTACTTCTGTGGCAAGCAGGGGTTGGTTATATTGACCCGGAATGCCTTCTATTATAATTGCGTATTGTGGTGGTCTTGTTTTTGTCACTGTATTATTGTTGTTTGTTAGTTTGTTTTTTTTAATATTTCTTTTTGATATGACAGCGATAAAGTCTTGGTCTTCCAATTCTTGATCACTGTCATTTTTTTCTTCATTATTATGTTTATCAACATCCATGGTGTTACTGTTTTTCACCGTTACCTTATTGGGACTTAACCCTACTTTAATTGCAGGGGTAGCTACCTCTACCTCAGTATTAGTAGCCGTCACTGCTTCTTCTTCACATTCTGAGTTTTCCGAAGAATTAATTTCCTTAATTAATTTACGCTTAACTTTACTTTTTTTTTTAATGACATTATTTGTTTTTTTAACAGTACTTAATTCTCTTTTTGCCAACGTACAAAGAGTTAGCAATGGGGAAACATTAATATCGTTGCCACCAGTTACGCTTGACTTACCTGCATTAGTCTTTTGTTGAGCCGTAACGGCTTTTCCCGCCATTTCTTTTGCTGGTCTTATTGGACCAAATCTTATTGAAATCTGTTCCCGATTTCAGCAGTCCTCTGTGATTTCTTCAAGTAATGTGCTGTCCTGATAAGATATACAATAAATTCAAGTGCTTCTTCTTATATTCTCAATTCAAATTCTTTTAAGTCTAAATCGCTTTGAACAAGAGCCAGACAAAGAACGTCTTATTCCTATCGTTCCAAGGCGCTCGAAAAATAAACCCTACATGGGTGAAACAAAGGGATTTTGTTTGTTTTGAATTTCGCGCAAAGCTACTCGAGGGCTATCTGCGCTAGCCGTCCCTAATTTTACAGTGTAAGACAAAAAAGTGTGTGTGTGTGTGTTTTTATAGTTGAGCCACATCAGGCTATTTGTTGAGTCCACCGAGGGGAATCGAACCCTTGATTTTAGCATTGTAAATTTGTAGACTTACCGCCGCACTCGTAGGTGAAGAAAACAACAGGATATTTGTGCTTTACTCACCACGACTATGGAAACACGGTTTTTAGCAATATAAGTATGCAGACATCCCGCTGTGCCAATGGAGGCCTTTTACATATTTATCATAAATAGTAGGTTCAATTCATTTTCACCGAGTTGTTATTGACAATAATAATTGAAATACTATATAAACTATACAAGTTTAATAAAAATAATCCTTACTTCTTACAAGAAGTAGTAATAGTGTGACTCAAAACTTACACAATATTTTAATCTCTAATATATGGTTTGTTTGTTTTTTGAATTTCAGACAAAAATACAAAATGGCTATCTGCGTTAGCCGTACTTAATTTAGCAGTGTAAGGCTACAGAGAAGCCAGCTAGGCAGTACCACCCATCGCCATCTCCTGGGAAACTCTTTCACCAAGAAATAGAGGGAGTGACTATCATATAATAATGCCCCACGGCTGAAAGAGCGAACATGTTTACGAGTCGAGCGCCTTAACCATGCCCGGCCCTAGTATATGCTAAGACTTAATATTAATAAATATTTTACCTTTAATAATAAGTTTATTTTAAAATAGAAAAGCTACTTTTGTGAAAATATTTCTCAAATTTACCATTACCAATAATTTCATTTCTCTTTCATACTTATTCACATAAAAGTTTGGACATATACAGCAAATCAAATTGTGTTTCTAAGTAATACTCAAATCATTGATCAGATGGCACTAACAGTTTATTCACAATATAATGCAGGCGTACAACAAATCACGGAATTAAAATTAGTTTATGTTGTAATAAAGTCATTTGAAGCATCAAAGTTCTATTAAAAACATTAATAGATCAACCAAGTTAACAAATTAAATAACTGGTTACAATTTTCTTTCTTCAGAAATTAAAATGTATTAAAATACGTTTCCACAAACATTTTTAAATTATCTGAATTGCTGACAAAACGACAGTTAATGAGTAGTGTTGACAGACTCCTCATCCATAAAACTTTAGAATTGGCACTAAACATTCAGGAAGGTAGCGTTCTGGAGTCAGCTAAACCCAGATTCGTTCGTCAGACTGCCAGATAGTGAGGTAGTGATTCATTTCTCCAGAGAACGCTTTTCCATTTCTACAGAATCCAATGGCGGTGTGCTTTATACCGCTCAGCCGACGCTTGGTATTGTGCATCTTGATTTTAGGTTTGCGTCCGGCTGCTCGGCCATGGAAACCCATTTTATTAAGCTCCTGACGAACAGTTTTTGTGCTGACGTTGCTTTCAGAGGCAGTTTGGAACTCGGTACTGTGTGTTGCAACTGTGGACAGATGACTTTACGCGCTACGCACCTCAACACTCCGCGGTCCAACGGGGAAAGCAATATCAAAATGTCCTTAGTAACGTGTGTAAGTTGTGGGGAAATGTCCTTTGCAACGGGGTAAGAAGTGGGGAAATTTCTCTAGCAACGGGGTGTATTCAGTGGGAAATGTCCATAGCAACGGAGGTAAACAGTGGGGAAAATGTCCATAGCAACGGGTGGTAAACAGTGGAGAAAATGCCCCTAGCAACGAAGAAAGCAGTGTCCAAAATGTCCTTAGCAACCTGGGTAAGCAGTGGGGAATGTCCTTAGGAACAGGGGGGTAAGCAGTGGGAAACTTTCCCTAGCAACAGGTGTAAACAGTGAGGGAAATGTCTCTGGAAACAGGGGTAAGCAAGGTCCCTAGCAAGGGTGGTAAGCAGTAAGGAAATGTCCCTAGCAACGTGGGTAATAAGTGTGGGAAATGTCCCTAGCAATGGGGAAGCAGTGTCGGAAATGTCCCTAGCAACAGGGGTAAGCAGTGTCTAAAATTTCTTTAGCAACGGGAGTAAACAGTGAAGAAAATGTCTTTTCAACAGGGGTAAGCAGAGGGAAATGTCCCTAGCAATCAGGGGTAAGTAGTGGAGGAAATGTCAACATCAATGGGGTGTAAGCAGTGTCGAAAATGTCCCTATCAACGGGGAGTAAGCAGTGTCCGAAATATCCCTAGCAACGTGGGTAAACAGTGGGGAATGTCTTTAGGAACGGTGGTAAAGCGTGGGGAAAATATCCTAGCAACAGGTGTAAGCAGTGAGGGAAATGTGTCTAGAAATGGGGGGGTAAGCAGTGTCCCTAGCAGGGGGTGGTAACGAGTGGGGAAATGTCCTTAGCAACGAAGGTAAACGTTAAGGTAAATGTTCCTAGCAATGGGAAATAAGCAGTGTCCAAAATGTCATTAGCAACGGGGGTAAGCAGTGGAGAAAATTTCCAAAGCAACGTGTATAAACAGTGAGAAAAATGTCCAAAGCAATAGGGTAAGTAGTGTCTGGAAACAGGGGTAAACAGGGTCCCCAGCAAAGGTAAGTAAGCAGTGGGGAAATGTCCCTAGCAACAGGGGTAAGTAGTGGGGAAATGTCCCAAGCAACAGGGTATAAGCAGTGTCGAAAATGTCCCTACCAGGGAGTAAGCAGTGTCTGAAATGTCCCTAGCAACAGGGTAAGCAGTGTTTAAAATGTTCTTAGTAACAAGGGTAAGTAGTGAGGGAAAAGTCCTTCACAATTGGATGAAGCAGTGGGAGAAATTTCCCTAGCAACGGGGTGTATTTAGTGGGAAATATACCTAGTAACAGGGGTAAGCAGTGTCTAAAATGTCCCTAGCAACGTCGGTAAGCAGTAGGGGAATGTCCTTAGGAACAAGGGTAAGCAGTAGGTAAAATTTTACTAGCAACGGGTCTAAACAGTGAGGGAAATGTCTCAAGAAACAGGGGATAAGCAGCAAGTCCCTAGTAAAAGGGCAGTAAGCAGAGGGGAAATGTCCCTAGCAAGAGGGATAAGAGGTGTGGGAAATGTCCCTAGCAATGGGAAGTAAGCAGTATCGGAAATGTCCATAGCAAAGTGGGTAAGCAGTGTCTAAAATTTTTTTAACAATGGGGGTAAACAGTGAAGGAAATGTCCCTTTCAATGGGGTAAGCAGTGGGAAATGTCCCTAGCAATGGTGGTAAGTAGTGGGGAAAATGTCCCCAGCAACAGGGTAAACAGTGTCGGAAAAGTCCCTAGGAACGGGAGTAAGCAGTGTCCGAAATATCCCTAACAACTGTGATAAGTACTGGGGGAAATGTCCCCAGCAACGGGGTATAAGCATTGTCGAAAATGTCCCTACCACCTGGAGTAAGCAGTGTTTGAAATATCCCTAACAACGGAGGTAAGCAGTGAGTTTAATGTCCTTGGCAACTGAGGTAAGCTGAGGGGGAAATATCCAAAGCAATAGGATGTATTGAATGAGGGAAATGACTCTAGCAACGGGGTAAGCAGTGACGGAAATGTCCCAAGCAACAGGGGTAAACAGTGAGGGAAATGTCCCTAGCAACGGGGGTAAGTAGTGTCGGAAATATCTTTAACAAAGGGGTAAGCAGTGTCTAAAATGTCCCTAGCAACGTGGGTAAGCAGTAGGGGAATGTCCTTAGAAATTGGCAGAAAGCAGTGTTTCTAGCAAAGAGTGGTAAGCAGTGGGGAAATGTCTCTAGCAACAGGTGTAAGCAGTGTCGGAAATGACCCTAGCAACGGGGAAAGGCAGTGTCTAAACTTTCCTAGCAGCGAGGGTAAAAGTGCGGAAGTGTCCCCAGCAACGGGATATAAGCAGTGTCGAAAATGTCCCTACCAACAGGAGTGAGTAGTGTTTAAAATATCCCTAACAATGGAGGTAAGCAGTGGGTTCAATATCCTTGACAACTGAGGTAAGCAGTGTTCAAAACGTCTTTAGTAATGGGAGTGAGTAGTGGGGGAAATGTCTTTAGCAACGGGGATAAGCAGTGGAGGAAATTTCCCTAGCAACAGGGGTAATCAGTAGGGAAAAGGACCCTAGCAATAGGGGAAAAGTGAGGAAAATGTCTCTAGCAACGGGTGGTAAACAGTAGGGAAACGTCCCTAGCAACAGGGGTAAGCAGTGGGAAGAATATTCCTAGAAACGGGGGTAAGAACTGGGGAAATGTAGACAGCAACGGGAGTGAGCAGTGTCAAAAATTTTATTAGGAACGGAGTTTAATAAGTGGTGGAAATGTCCCTAGCAACTGAGGTAAATAGCAAATGAAATATCTTTAACAACAGGGGTAAGCAGTGTCTAAAATGTCCCTGCAACGTGGGTAAGCAGTAGGGGAATGTCCTTAGAAATGGGCAGTAAGCAGGGTCCCTAGCAAAGGGTCGCAAGCAGTGGGGAAATGCCCTAGCAACAGGGGTAAGCAGTGTCGGAAATGTCCCTAGCAACGGGTTAGGCAGTGTCTAAAATTTTCCCAGCAGCGGGGTAAAAGTGCAGGAAGTGTCCGCAGCAACGGGGGTATAAGGAGTGTCGAAAATGTCCCTACCAACGGGAGTAAAGAGTGTCCGGAATATCCCCTAACAATGGAGGTAAGCTGTGGATTTAATATCCTTGGCAACTGAGGTAAGCAGTGGGGAAATGTTCTTAGCAACGAAATGTATTCAGTGGGGTAAATGATCCTAGCAATGGGGGCAAGCAGTGTCGGAAATGTCCCTAGCAACGGTGTTAATCAGTGGGAAAATGTCGTTAGCAACGGGGTAAACAGTGGGGAAATATCCCTATATAAGCAACGGGGAGTAAGCAGTGGGGGAAATGTCCCTATCAACAGGGATAAGCATTGGGTGAAATGACACAAGCAACGGATATAACCAGTTAGGTAAATGTCCCTAGAAACGGGAAGTAAGCAGTGGGGGAAATGTCCCTAGCAAGTGTGGGTAACCGGTGGTTCAATGTCCGTAGAAACGTGTGTAAACAGTAAGCTGTGGGGAAATGTCCCTAGCAATGGGGGTAAGAACCGGGGAAATGTCCCTAGCAAGTGAGGGTCAGCCATGTCAGAAATGTCCCTAGCAACGTGGGTAAGCAGTGGGAAAGAATACCTAGCAACGTGTTTAAACAGTGAGGGAAATGTCTCTAGAAACGGGGATTACGAAGTGGTGGAAACGTCTCCCGAAGTGGTGGAAAGCAACGGGGTAAGCAGTGTCCAAAATATCCTTAGGAACGGTTTTAAACAGTGGGGTAAATGCTCCTAGCAACGGAGGTAAAGAGTGGGTGAAATCTCCATAGTAAAGGGTTAAGCAGTGTCCGAAATGTCCCTAGCAACGGGGGTAAGTAGTGTTGGAAATATTCCTAGCAATGGTGCAGGCAGATTCCGAAATGTCTTTAGCAACGTGGCTAAACAGTGGGGGAATGTACTTAAGAACCGGGATAAGCAGTGGGGAAAATTTCCATAGCAACGGGTGTAAGCAGTGAGGGAAATATCTCTAGAAACGATGGGGGTAAGCAGGGTCACTATCAAAGGGTGGTAAATAGTGGGGAAAATGTCCTTACCAACGTGGGTATGAAGTGTGGGAAATGTCCTTACCAACGTGGGTATGAAGTGTAGGAAATGTCCCTAGCAACATGGGGTAAGCAGTGTCTGAAATGTCCCTAGTACGGGGTGAAGAAGTGTCTATAATTTCCTAGCAATGGGGTGAACTGTGTAGGAAATGTCCCCACCAACATGGTATGAGCAGTGTTGAAAATGTCCCTACCAACGGAAGTAAACAGCGTCCGAAATGTCCGTAACAACGGAGGAAAGCAGTAGGTTTAATGTCCTTGGCAACTGAGGTTAGCAGTAGGGGAAATGTCCTTATCAATGGGATGTTTTCAGTGGGGGAAATTTCCCTAGCAACAGGGTGTATTACTAGAAAATGTCCCTAGCAACGGAGGTAAACAGTGGGGAAATGCCCTTAGCAACAGTTGATAAGTAGTAAGGAAAATGTTCCTAGCAACATGGATAAACAGTAAAGGAAATGTCCCTAGCAACGGTGATAAGAAAAAGGGAAATGTCCTTATAAATGGGGTGTATTCAGTGGGAAAAATGTCCCTAACCACCGGGGTAAGCATTGGGTGAATTGTTCCTAGCAACGGGGGTAAGCAGTATCCGAAATGTTCCTAGCAATACGGAAAATTTCCGAAGCAAAGAGGGTAAACAGTGGAGGAAATGTTTCTATAAACGGGGAGTAAGCAGTTGGGGAAATGTACCTAGCAATGGGGAAAAGCAGTGTCGAAATGTCCCTAGCATCAGTGTCACTCAGTGGGAAATGTACTTAGCAACGGAGGTAAACACAGAGGGAATTGTCCCTTGCAACGGGGTAAGCAGTGGGGAAATGTCCCTATCAACAAGGAAAAGCATTAGGTGAAATGACACAAGCAACGTGGGGTAAGCAGTGGGGGAAATGTCCCCATCAACAAGGAAAAGCATTAAGTGAAATGACACAAGCAACGTGGGGTAAGTAGTGGGGAAATGACCCTAGCAACATGGGTAAACATTGGGTGAAAAGACACAAACAACATGAGCTAAGCAGTGACGTAAATGTCCCTAGGAACAGGGGTAAGCATTGGGTGAAATGCCCCTAGCAACGAGGGTAAACAGTAGGGGAAATGTCCCTAGCAACGGTGATAAGCAAAAGGAAAATGTCCTTATAAATGGGGTTTATTCAGTGGGAAAAATGTCCCTAACCACCGGGGTAAGCAGTTGGGAAAATGTATCTAGCAATGGGGTGAGCAGTGTCTGAAATGTCCCTAGCAACAGGGTATGCAGTGGGGAAATGTCCTTCGCAACGGGGGTAAGCAGTGGGGAAATGTTCCTAGCAACAGGATGTACTCACTATGTGATGTCCCTAGCAACAAAGGCAAACAGTGGGGGAAATGTCCCTAGCAACGGGTGGTAAACAGTAAGGGAAATGTCCCTAGCATCGGGGTAAGCACTGGGTGAATTGTCCCTAGCAACAGGGTAAGCACTGTTCAAAATGTCCCTAGCAAGGTGGGTAAGAAGTGGGGAAAATTTTCCTAGTAACAGGTGTAAACAGTGAGGAAATGTCTCTAGAAACGGGGTATGCAGTGTCTAAAATTTCCTTAGCAACAGGGGTAAACAGTGAAGGAAATGTTCCTTTAACAGGGGTAAGCAGTGGGAAATGTCCCTAGCAACGGGGGTAAGTAGTGGGGGAAATGTCCCCAGCAACGGGAGTAAGTAGTGTCCGAAATATCCCTAACAACAGAGGTAAGCAGTGGGTTTAATGATTTTGACAACTGAGGTAAGCAGTGGGGGAAATGTCCTAAGCAATGGGATGTATTTAGTGGGGGAAATGACCCTAGCAACGAAAGTAAGAAGTGTCGGAAATGTCCCTAGCAACAGGGGTAAGCCGTGTCCAAAATGTCCTTAGTTACGGGGATAAGAAGTGGGGAAAATGTCCTAGCAACGGGTGTAAGCAGTGGGGAAATTTCACTAGCAATGGGTTGTATTTAGTGGGAAATGTCCCTGCAACAGGCGTAAACAGTGGGGAAATGTCCCTAGTAACAGGTGGTAAGCAACAAGGAAATGTCCTAGCAACGTTGGTAAAGCAGTATAGAAAATGTCCGTAGCAACAGGGGTAAAAGTAAAGTAAATGTCCCTAGCAACGTGGGTAAGCAGCGTCGGAAATGTCCATAGCAACTGTGATAAGCAATATGGAAATATCCTTAGCAACGTTGTAAACAGTGGGGGAAATGTCCCGAGCAACGGGAGTAAGCAGTGGGAAAAATGTCCCTAGCAACAGGGGTAAGCATTGGGAGAAATGACACAAGCAACGTGAGGTAAGCAGTGGGAGATGTCCCTAGCAAGGGGAAAGCAGAGGGAAAAGTGCCCTAGCAACAGGGATAAACAGTAGGTGAAATGTCCCTAGAAAGGAAGTAAGCAGTGTCCGAAATGTCATTAGCAATGGTGATAAGCAATGGGGAAATGTCCTTAGCAATGGGGTAAGAGTGCGGAAAATTACCAAGGAACAGGATAAGCAGTGTCGGAAATGTCCTACCAACGAAGGTAAGCAGTGTCGGAAATGTCCCTAGCAAATGGGGTAAGCAGTTGGGGAAATGTCACGAACAATGTGCTTATACAGTGGGGGAAATGTCCCCAGCAACGGGGTATAAGCATTGTCGAAAATGTCCCTACCACCTGGAGTAAGCAGTGTTTGAAATATCCCTAACAACGGAGGTAAGCAGTGGGTTTAATGTCCTTGGCGACTGAGGTAAGCAGTGGGAAATGTCCTAGCAATGGGATGTATTCAGTGGGTGAAATGTCCCTAGCAACAGGGTAAGCAGTGGGGAAATGTCCTTTGCAACGAGGGTAAGCAGTGGGGAAAGTTCCCGAGCAACGAGATGTATTCAGTATGAAATGTCCCTAGCAACGGGTCGTAAAACAGTGGGGAAATTTCCCGAGCAATGGAAGTAAGTAGTGTCGAAAATGTTCCTATCAATGGGTGTAAGCAGTGGGGAAAATTTCCCTAGAAACAGGTCTAACCAGTGAGGGAAATGTCTCTAGAAACGGGGGTAAGCAGTGTTTCTAGCAAAGGTTGGTAAGCAGTTGGGGAAATGTCCCTAGCAATGGGGTTAAGAAGTGTGGGAAATGTTCCTAGCAACGTGTGATAAGCAGTGTCGGAGATTTCCCTAGCAACGGGGTAAGCAGTGTCTAAAATTTCTATACCAATGGGGGTAAGCAGTGAGAAATGTCCTAGCAACAGGAGAAAGTAGTGGAAATGTCCCCAGCAACGGGGTTTAAGCTGTGTCGAAAATTTTCTTACCAACGGGAAAAAGCAATGTCCAAGATGTCCCTAACAACGGAGGTAAGCAGTGGGTTTAATGCCCTTGGCAACAGAGGTAAGCAGTGGGAGAAATGTCCTTCGCAACGGTGAAAAGCAGTTGGGAAATGTCCTTAGCAATGGAGGTAAGTGTAAGGTAAATGTCACTATCAACGGGGTAAGCAGTAGGAGAAATGTCTCTGGCAATGGCGTGTATTCAGTGGGGGAAAGGAACCTAGAAACGGAGGTAACAGTTGATAAAATGTCCTTAGGAATGGGGTTAAGCAGTGGGGGAAATGTCTTTATGAATGGGGTTAATCAGTGAGGGAAATGTCCTAGAAACGGGGGTAATCAGTGTCCAAATGTCCCTAGCAACAAGGGAAAGAAGAAGGAAAAATCTCCTTATCAACAGGGGTAAGCAGTGGGAGAAATGTCCGAAGCAACAGAAGTAAACAATGGAGGAAATGTCCCTAGAGAGGAAGTGTAAGCAGTGAAGAGAAAATTTGTTGTCCTAACAACGGGTGGTAAGCAGTGGGGGAAATGTCACGAGCAATGTGGGTATGCAGTGGGGGAAATGTCGCTAGGAATGGGGGTAAACAGTGGGGAAAATGTCCCTAGCAACGGGTGGTATACAGTGGGGGAAAGGTTCTTAGCAATGGTGGTAAGTAGTGGGGAAAAGGTCCCCAGCAACGTGATATAATCAGTATCGAAAATGACCCTACCAACAGGAGAATGCAGTGTCGAAATATCCCTAACATCGGAGGTAAGCATTGAGGGAAATGTCCTAGCAATGGGATTTATTCAGTGTGGGAAATGACCCTAGTAATGGGGTAGAGCAGTATCGGAAATGTCCCTAGCAACGGGGGTAAGCAGTATCCAAAATGTCATTAGTAATAGGGGTTAGTAGTTGAGGAAATGTTTCTAGCAACGGGGGTAAGCAGTAGGGGAACTTTCCCTAGCAACGGGGGTAACCAGTGGGGAAAGGACCCTATTAACTGGGTGTAATCAGTGGGGAAATGTCCGTAGCAAATGAGGTAAACAGTA
The DNA here is from genome assembly GCF_004210375.1 of Tachypleus tridentatus. NCBI lineage: Eukaryota > Metazoa > Arthropoda > Merostomata > Xiphosura > Limulidae > Tachypleus > Tachypleus tridentatus. Next base: position 17,905,586 of record NW_027467782.1, on the reverse strand, counting down.
GGGAAATGTTTTAGCAATGGGGTTAAGCAGTTGGGGAAATGTCTCTAGCAACGGGTGAAAGAAGTGGGAAGAATATCTCTAGCAACGGGGTAAGAACTGGGGAAATGTCGCAAGAAACGGGGGTGAGCAGTGTCGAAAATGACCTAACCAACGGGAGTAAGCAGAGTCCAAAATCTCTCTAGAAAAGGTGTTAATAAATGGGAAAATGTCCTTAGCAACGGGGGTAAAGAGAGAAGGAAATGTCCCGATCAATGGGGTAAGCAGAGGGTCAATATCCGTAGCAACAGGGGTAAGCATTGGGAGAAATGACACAAGAAACGGGGTAAACAGTAGAGAAAATGTCCCTAGAACAGGGGTATGTAGTGTCCGAAATGTCACTAGCAACGGTGATAAGCAATAGGAAATGTTCTTAGCAACAGGGTAAACAGTGTCGGAAATGTCCCTAGCAATTAGGGTAAGCAGTGTTTAAAATTTCCCTTGCAACTGGGATAAACAGTAGAGGAAATGTCCCTAGCATCGGGGGTAAGTAGTTTGGGAAATGTCCCAAGCAACGGGGTATAAGCAGTATAAAAATGTTTCTACCATCGGGAGTTAGCAGTGTTTGAAATATCCATTACAACGGAAGTAAGCAGTGGGTTTAATGTCCTTGGCAGGTGGGGTAAGCAGTGTAGGAAATGTCCTTAGCAATGGGATGTATTCAGTGGGTGAACTGTCCCTATCAACAGGGTTAAGCAGTGTCTGAAATGTTCCTAGCAACAGGGGTAAGATGTGGGAAATGTCATTTCCAACGGGAGTGAGCAGTGGAGAAATTTCCTAGCAACGGATGTATTCAGTATGAAATATCCCTAGCAACTGAGGTAAACAGTGGGGTAAATGTCTCTAACAACGGGTGGTAAACAGTAGGGAAATGTCCCCTAGCAAAGGGTGTAAGTAGTGACGAAAATATCTTTAGCAACGGGGGTAAGCAGTGTCCAAAATGTCCCTAGCAACGTGGGTAAGCAGTGGGGAAAATGTCCCTAGCAACGAGTGTAAACAGTGAGGGAAATGTCTCTAGAAACGGTGTGTAAAGCAGTGTCTAAAATTTCATTAGCAACAGAGAAGAAAATGTTTTATGAATGAGGTGTAAGCAGTGAGAAATGTCGCTATCAACGGGGTAAGTAGGGGAAAAATGTCACCTGCAACGGTGTATAAGCAGTGTCAAAATGTTCCTACCAACGGGAATAAGCAGTTTCCGAAATATCCCTAACAACAGAGAAAAGCAGTGGGTTTAATGTCTTTGACAACTGAGAGGTAAGCAGTAGGGGAAATGTCCTTAGCAACGGTATGTATTCAGAGGGAAATGACCCTAGCAACGGGGTAAGCAGTGTCCAAAATGTCCTTAGTTATGGAAATAAGTAGTGAAGGAAATATCCCAAGCAACGGGTTGTATTCTGTGGGAAATGTCCGTTGCAACGAAGGTAAACAGGGGTTTCCACGTGAGCAACAGGTGGTAACCAGTAAGGGAAATGTCCCTAGCAACGTGTGGAAAGCAGTATAGAAATGTCCGTAGCAACGGGGGGGGTAGACAGTAGAAGATATGTCCCCTAGCAATGGTGATAACAATAGGGGAAATGTCCTTAGCAACAGGGGTAAACAGTGTCGGAAATGTCCTAGCAACAGGGTAAGGAGTGTCCAGAAATGTCCCTGGTAACGGAATAAAGCAATGGGGTAAATGTCCTTTGCAACGAGGGTAAGCAGTGGAAGAAATTGCCTCCAGCAACAAGTTGTTTTCAGATGGAAATGTCCTAAGAACGGGGGTAAACCGTGGGGAAATGTCCTAGTAATGGGAAGTAAGCAGTGGGAAATGACCCTAGCAATGGGGATAAACAGTGGGGAATGTCCCTAACAACGTGTGGTAAACAGTGGGGAAATGTCCCTAGCAACAGGGGTAAGCACTGGGTACATTTTCCTAGCAACTGCCGTAAGTAGTGTCTGAAATGTCCCTCTCAACAAAAAAAAAAAAAGAAGCAGTTTCGAAAATGTCCCAACCAACGGGAGTAAGAAGTGTCAGAAATATTCCTAGCAACGGGGTAAACAGTAAAGGAAATGTCTCAAGCAACGGGAATTAGCAGTGTCGAAATGTCCCTAACAACGAGGGTAAGAGTGGATTTAATGCCCCTAAGCAACTGAGGGTAAGCAGTGGGTTAAATGTTCTGGGCAACTAAAATAAGCAGTGGGGAAATGTCCTTAGCAACGAGATGTATTCATTGGGGGAATTGTCCCTAGCATCAGGTGTAAGCAGTGTCGGAAATTTCAAAGAGCAACATGTGTAAGCAGTGCCCAAAATGTACATAGCAACGGCGGTAAACAGTGTGGGAAATGTCCTTAGCAACGAGGGTAAGCAGTGTGGGAAATTTCCCTAGCAACGAGTGTAAACAGTGAGGGAAATGTCCCTAACAATGGGGGTAAGCAGGTGTGGAAATGTCTCTTTCAATGGGGAAAACAGTGTCGAAAATGTCCCTAGCATCGTGGGGGGTAAGCAGTGGGTTTCATGCCCTTAGCAACTAAGGTAAGCATTGGGGAAATGTCCTGGCAACAGGATGTATTCAGTGGGGAAATATCCCTAGCATCAGGGTGTAAGCAGTATCGGAAATTTCCCAGCAACAGGGGTAAGCAGTGTCCGAAATGTCCTTAGCAACGGGGGTAAGCAATAAAGGAAATGTCCCTAGCAATAGAGAGAAAACAGTGAAGAAATGTCCCTAGCAACAGATGGTAAGCAATAAGGGAAATGTCTAGCAACTTGGGGGAAAGCAGTAGGGGAACTGTCCCTAGCAACAGGTGGTAAGCAGTAAGGGTAATGTCCCTAGCAACATGGGGAAAGCAGTGGGGAAATGTCCGTAGCAACAGGGTTAAGTAGGGGAAATTCCCTTAGCAACAGAGGTAATCAGTGGTGAAAAAAGACCCTAGCAATTAAGAAAATATTTGGGTACATATCCCTAGCAACGGGAGTAAGCAGCAGGGGGAAATATTTCTAGCAACAGGGTGTATTCAGTGGAAATGTCCTAGCAACGGAGTTAAACAGTAGGAGAAGTGTTTTTAGCAACTGGGTTAAGCAGTGGGGGCAATGACCCTAGCAATGGGTGTAAGCAGTGTTGGAAATGTCCCTAGCAACAGGACTAAGCTGTGTCCAAAATGTCCGTAGCAACGGGGTAAGCAGTGGGTTTAATGTCCTTGGCAACTGGTGTAAGCAATGGAAAAAAATGTCCTTAGCAACAGGGTGTATTCAGTGTAAGAAATGTCCTTAGCAATGGGGTGTATTCAGTGTAGGAAATGTTCTTAGCAACGGAGTTAAACAATGAGGTAAGTGTCCTAGCAACAGGGGTAAATGAAGTGAAGGAAGTGTGCCTAGCAACGGGGTAAGTGAAGGAAACCAGTAGAGGAAGTCCCTAGCAATAGGGGTAAGCATTGGGTGAAATGCCCCTAACAACGTCGTATAAGCAGTGGGGGAAATGCCCCTAGCAACAGGGTAAGCAGTGGGTTTAATGTCCTTGGCAACTGGAGTAAGCAGTGGGGAAAATGTCCTTAGCAATGAGGTGTATTCAGTGGGGGAAATGTCTCTAGCAACAGAGGTAAACAGTAAGATAAATGTCCCTAGCAACGAGGTAAGCAGTGGGAGAAATGTCCTTAGCAATGGGGTGTGTTCAGTGGGGAAATGTTTCTAGCAATGGGTGGTAAGCAGTGTCGGAAATGTTACTAGCAACGAGGTTAAGCAATGTACGAAATGTACCTAGCATCGGTGTTAATCAGTGGGGAAATGTCCTTAGCAATGTGGGTAAACTGTGAAAGAAATGTCCCGAGCAACGGGAGGTGAGCAGTGGGAAAAATGACCCTAGATACGGGGGTAAACAGTATAAGAATTTTCCCAGCAATGTGGGGTAAGTAGTAAGGAAAATGTCCCAAGCAATTGGGGAAAGCAGTAGGGGACATGTCCCTAGCAATGAGGGTAAACAGTGGAAATGTCCTAGCAACGGGGGTTAGAAGTGTCGGAAATGCTCTAGAAACAGGCGTAGGCAGTGGGAAATATCCTAGCAACGGGTGGTAAGCAGTGTCGGTAATGTCACTAGTAACGGTGTGAGAAGTGTCCAAAATGTCCCTAGCAATGGTGGTAAGCAGTAGGTGAAATGTCCCTGATAACAGGGTGTATTCAGTGGGAGAAATGATCCTAGCAACGGAGGTAAACAGTTGAGGAAATGACCTTAGGAACGGGGAAGCAGTGTCAGAAATATTACTGGGAACAAGGGTAGCAGTGTCCAGAAGTGTCCCCTGCAATGGTGGTAGGCATTTGGGAAATGTCCCTAACAATAAGTGTAAGCAGTGGTGGAAATGTCCTAGAAACAGGGGTAAGCAGTGGGAAATTTCTTTAACAACTGGTGGCAAGCAGTGGTGGAAATATCATTAGCAATGTGGGTAAACAATGGGGGTAATGTCTATAGCAACAGGGAGTAAGCAGTGGGAAATGTCCCTAGCAACGGGTGTAAACAGTGGGAAAAATGACCCCAGCAACGGGTGTTAAACATAGGGGGAATGTCCTTAGCAACAGGGTTAAGCACTATTTGAATTGTCCCTATCAACGGAGGAAAGTAGTGGCGAAAATGTTTCTAGCAACGTGGGTAAGCAGTGGGAAACATTTCCAGCAACAGGTGTGAACAGAGAGAGAAATGTCTCTAGAAACGGGGAAATCAGGGTCCCCAGCAAGGGATGTAAGCAGTGTCTGAAATTTCCCTAGCAACGAGGGTAAGCAGTGGGGTAAATGTCTCTAGCAACAGGGTTAAGCAGTAGTGGATATGTCCCTGTCATTGGGGTAAGCAGTGTCGGAAATCTCCTTAGCAATGGGCGTAGAAGTGGGGAAATGTCCCTAGCAACAGGTGGTAAACAGTGGGAGAATGTCCTTAGCAACAAGGTAAAGCACTATTTGAATTGTTCCTAGCAACAGGGGTAAGTAGTGTCCGAAATGTCCCTAGCAATGGGGAAAGAAATGTCCGAAATGTCCCTAGCAACGTGGGTAAGCAGTGGGGAAAATTTCTTTTGCAATGGGTGTAAACAGTGAGGTAAATGTCTCTAGAAACGGGGGTAAGCAGGGTTTCTAGCAAGGGTGGTAGCAGCGTCGGAAATGTCCCTATCATCGGGATAAGCAGTGTCTAAAATTTTTCCTAGCAATAGGTGTAAGCAGTGGGGTAAATGTCATTAGCAATAGTGGGTAAGCAATAGTGAAAATGTCTTTATCAACGGGGAAAACAGTGTGGAAAATGTCGCTAGCAAAGAGAGTAAGTAGTGTTCGAAATATCCCTAGCATCAGGGGGTAAGAAGTGGGTTTAATGTTTTTGGCAATTGTGGAAAGCAGTTTGGGAATGTCCCTAGCAACTGGGGTAAGCAGTGGAAAAGTTTTTCTAGCAACAGGGTAAGCAGTGTGGTAAATGTCCCTAGCAACAAGGGGTAAACAGTCGGAGAAATGTCTTTAGCAACGTGGGGTAAGCCGGGGAAAACGTCCCTAACAACGGGGTGTAAGCAGTGTTGGAAATGTCCCTAGCAACAGGTGTAAAATGTCAGAAATGTCCCTAGTAACGTGTGTAAACAGTGGAGGAAATGTCCCTAGGAAAGGGGTAAGCAGTGGAAAAGTCCTAGGAACGGGGGATAAGTAGTGGAAAATGTCCCTAGGAACAGGGATAAGTAGTGGTTGAAATGTCCCTATCATTGGGGGTAAGCAGTGGGTTTATATCCTTTGCAACTGAGGGAAGCAGTGGGTAATGTCCTTAGCAACAGGATGTATTCATTGGGAGAAATGTCACCAGCATCGGATGTAAGCAGTATCGGAAATTTCCCTAGCAACAGGGGGTAAGCAATGTCCGAAATGTCCTTAGAAACGGGGTAAGCAGTGGGGAAATGACCTTAGCAATAAGGGTAAGCAGTGTGGGAAATTTTCCCTAGCAACGAGTTGTTTTCAAATAGAAATGTCCCTAGCAACGGGGGTAAACAGTAAGGAAATGTCCTAGCAACAGGTGTAAACTTAGTGTGGGAAATGTCCTTTGCAACAGGGGTGAGCAGTGTGGGAAAATTCCTAGGAACAGGGGTGTATTCAGTTGGAAATGTCCCTAGCAATAGGAGTAAACAGTAAGGAAATGTCTCTAGCAACTTGAGGGAAAGCAGTAGGGGAAATGTCCGTAGCAACGGGTTAAGAAGAGGGAAATGCCCTTAGCAACACAGGTAATCAGTGGTGAAAAGGACCCAAGCAATTGGGGAAATATTGGGGTAAATATCCCTAGCAACATGAGTAAGCAGTAGGGAAATATTTCTAGCAACAGGGTGTATTCAATGGGAGAAATGTCCTAGCAACAGGTTAAACAGTAGGGAAATGTCCGTAGCAACGGGTTAAGAAGAGGGGAAATGCCCTTAGCAACATGAAAAGGACCCAAGCAATTGAAAGGAAATATTGGGGTAAATATCCTTAGCAACATGAGTAAGCAGTAGGGGAAATATTTCTACCAACAGGGTGTATTCAATGGGGAAATGTCCTAGCAACAGGTTAAACAGTAGGGAAGTGTCCTTAGCAACTGGGTTAAGCAGTGGGAGAAATGACCCTAGCAATCATGGTAAGCAGTGTTGGAAATGACCCTAGCAATCATGGTAAGCAGTGTTGGAAATGCCCTAGCAACAGGAGTAATCTGTGTCCAAAATGTCCGTAGCAACAAGGTAAGCAACAGAAAAATGTCCTAGCAACAGGGTGCATTCAGTGTAGGAAATGTCCTTAGCAACGGAGGTAAACAATGAGGTAAATGTCCCTAGCAATAGGGGAATGCAATGGCGGAAGTGTCCCTAGAAACAGGGGGGTAATAAGTAAAGAAATGTCCATAGCAATGGGGAAAAAGTAAGGGGAAATGCCCTAGCAACAGGGATAAGCATTGGGTGAAATGCCCCTATAAACGTAGGGTAAGCAGTGGAAGAAATGTCCCTAGCAACAGGGGAAAAGCAGTGGAAGATATGTCACTAGAACCGAGGGATAAACAGTGGTGGAAACGTCCCTAGCAACAGGGGTAAGAAGTGTGGGAAATGTCCCTAGTAACGGATTAAGCAGTGTCCAGAAATGTCCCTAGCAACAGGTGTAAGCAGTGGGAAATGCCCTTAGCAACAAGGATAACAAGTGTGGGAAAGTTTCTAGCAACGAGTTGTTTTCAGATAGAAATGTCCCTAGAAACAGGGGGTAAACAGTGGGGGAAATGTTCCTAGCAACAGTGGTAAATAGCCTTGGAAATGTCCTTTGCAACGGGGGTGAGCAGTGTGGGAAATGTCCCTAGGAACGGGGTTAAGCAGAGGGGGAAATGTCCTTTGCAACGTGAGGAAGGCAGTAGGGGAAATGTCCGTAGCAACAGAGGTAATCAGTGGTGAAAAGGATCCTAGGAATTGGTGAAATATTGGGGTAAATATCCCTAGCAACGGGCGTAAGCAGTAGGGGAAATATTCCTAGTAAAGGGGTGTATTAAGTGGGGGAAGTGTCCTTAGCAATGGAGTTAAATAGTAGGGGAAGTGACCATAGCAACTGGGTTAAGCAGTGGGGAAATGTCTCTACCAATGGAAGTAAGAAATGGGGAAAGTGTCCCTAGAAACCGATGGTTAGCAGTAAGAGAAATGTGCCTAGGAACGGGAGTAAGAAGAGGGGTAAATGTTCCTAGCAACGGGGGTAAGCAGTGGGGGAAATTTCCCTAGCAATGAGATGTATTCAGTGTGAAATGTCCCTAGCAACGGAGTTAAACAGTGGGGAAAATGTCCATATAAACGGGTGGAAAGCAGTAAGGTAAAGTCCCTAGAAACGTGTGAAAAACAGTTAGAAAAATATCCGTAGCAACGTGTGTAAGCAGTGGGGAAATGTCCCTAGGAACGGTGGTCATCAGTGGGGAAAAGTTCCCTTGCAACAGGGTTAAAAAGTGGGGTAAATATTTTTAGCAACGGCGGTAAGCAGTAAAGGAAATGCTCCTAGCAACAGGGGTAGGCAGTGGAGGAATGTCCCGAGCATCGGGTGGTAAGAAGCGTCGGAAATATCACTCAGCAACAGGGGTAAGCAGTGTAAAAGGTTTTGTAGAAACAGCGTAAGCAGTGTGTGTATATGTGTCCAGCAACGGGGGATAAGCTTTACTACAAATGTCCTTAGCAACAATGGGGTAAGCAGTAAAGGAAAATGTCCTAGCAACGCGGTGCATTAAGTGGGAAATGTCCCTAACAACGGAGGTAAGAGTAGAGGAAATGTTTCTTGCAAATGGGTTAAGCATTGAGGGAAATAACCTAGCAACGGGGGTGTATTCGATGGGGAAATGTCCTAACAACGAAAGTAAACAGTAGAGGCAATGTCCCCTCAACGGGGATAAGAAGTGGGAAAACGTCTTTAGCAACGGAGGGGTAAGCAGAGGGAAGAATGTCCCGACCAACGGGAAAAACAGTGTCATAAATTTCCCAGCAACAGGGGTAAGAAGAGTCCAGAAATGTCCCTAGCAGCAAGGGGTAGACAGTGAAGGAAATGTCCCTAGGAACAGGAAGTAAGCAGTGTCGGATATGTCTTTAGCAATGGGGATAAGCCATGGGGAAAATAACCCTAGCAACAGGGGTAAGCAGTGTCCAAAATGTCCCTAGCAACGAAGGTAAGCAGCAGGGGGGAAATGTTCTTATCAACAGGGTAAGTAGTGTGGAAATTTTCCAGGAACGAGCTGTTTTCAGATGGAAATGTCACGGGCAACAGGGATTAAACAGTGGGGAAATGTCCATAGCAACGAGTGTTAAAGAGTGGAAAATGTCCCTAGCAACAGGAGTAAGCATTGGGGAAATATCCATAGCAACAGGAAGTAAGCAGTGGGAAATGTCCCTAGCAATGGGGGGTAAGCAGTGGGGAAATTTCCCTAGCAATGAAGATGTATTCAGTGTGAAATGTCCCTAGCAGCGGAGTTAAACAGTGGGGAAAATGTCCATATAAACGGGTGTATAGCAGTAAGGAAAGTCCCTAGAAACGTGTGAAAAACAGTTAGAGAAATATCCGTAGCAACGAAGGGTAAGCAGCGGGGAAATGTTCTTATCAACAGGGGTAAGTAGTGTGGAAATTTTTCCAGGAACGAGTTGTTTTCAGATGGAAATGTCACGGGCAACAGAGGATTAAACAGTGGGAAATGTCCATAGCAGGTGTTAAGAGTGGAAAATGTCCCTATCAACGGAAGTAATCAGTAGGGAAAAGGTCCGTAGCAATGGAATTAAAAGTGGGGTAAATATACCTAGCAACGGTGATAAGCAATGGGGAAATGTCCTTAGCAATGGGGTGAAACAGTGCGGAAATGTCCCTAGCAAAGTGAGCAAACAGTGTTTGAAATGTTCCTAACAACGTGGTAAGCAGTGAGTTTAATGTGCTTGGCACCTGGAAGTAAACAGTGGTGGAAATGTCCTTGGCAATGGAGGTAAGCAGTTTACGAAATGTCCCTAGTAACGAGGGTAAATGCGGGATAATGATCCTTAACAACAGGGAATAAGTAGTTGGGAAATATCTCTCAGGAACAGGTGGTAAGTTGTGTCGGAAATGTCCCTAGAAACGTAAGCAAGCATTGTCCGAAATGTTCTAACAACAGGGTAAGCAATGTCCGAAATGTCCCTCGGAATAAAGGTAAACAGCTGAGAAAATGTCCTTAGCAACGGGGATAAGCAGTAGAAATTTCCCTAGCAACGAGTTGTTTTCAAATGGAAATGTCCCTAGCTACAGGGGTGGTAAAGTGGAAATGTCCGTCGCCTAGGGTTGTAAACAGTTGGGAAATATCCCTAGCAAGCACTGTGAGAAATGTCCGTAGCAATGGGGAGTAAGCAGTGGGAAATGTCTTTGCAAAGGGGTAAGCAGTGTCTGAAACGTTCCTAACAACGTTGTTAAGCAGAGTCGGAAATGTCCTAGCAACGGGGTAAGCAGTGGGTTTAATGTCCTTATGCAGCAACTGGGGTAAGCAGTGGAGGAAATGTCCTGAGCAACAGGTATGTATTCAGGTAGGAAATGTCCCTATCAGCTGGGGGTAAACAGTGAGGTAAGTGTCCCTACCAATGGAAGTAAGAAATGGGGAAGTGTCCCAGAAACGGATGGTTAGCAGTGAGGGAAATGTGGCCTATCAAAGGGAGTAAGTAGTGGGAGAAATTTTCCTAGCAATGGGGTGTTTTCAGTGTGAAATGTTCCAGCAACGAGTTAAACAGTGGGGAAAATGTCCATATAAATGGGTGGAAAGCAGTAAGGAAAAGTCCCCAGAAACGTCCAGAAAAACAATTAGATAAATATCCGTAGCAACGTGGTTAAGAAGTGGGGGAAATGTTCATAGAAACGTTTATTCATCAGTGGGAAAAGTTCCCTTACAACGGGGTTAAAATTGGGGTAAATATTTTTGCAACGGCAGTAAGCAGCTAAGGAAATGTTCCTCAACAGAGGTAGGCAGTGGAGGAATGTCCCGAGCATGTAAGCAGTGTCAGATATATCACTAGCAACAGGGGAAAGCAGTGTCCGAAATGTCTACAGCAACGGTGGTAAACAGTTTGGGAAATGTCCATGGAATGAGGGAAAACATTGGGTAAAATGCCCCAAGCCAACGTAAAAGTAAGCAGAGGTGTAAAAGAAATGTCCCTAGCAGCGGAGGTAAGTAGTAGGAAGAATGTTCCCAGCAACGTGGGTAAGCAGTGTTGGAAATGTCCCTAGCAACGGGTAAGCAGTTGGTTTAATGTCCTTTGCAACCGGGGTAAGCAGTGGGGAAATGTTTTCAGCAACGGAGGTGTATTCAGTGTAGGAAATGTCCCTAGCAACAGGGTGTATTCAGTGGGGAAATGTCCATAGCAACGGGGTGTATTCAGTGTAGGAAATGTCCCTAGCAACAGAGTGTATTCAGTGGGAAATGTCCATAGCAACGTAGGTAAACAGTGAAGGAAATGACCTTTGCAGTGGGATAAGCAGTGGGAAAATGTCCCTAAATCCGGGGATAAACAATGGGGAAAATGTCCCCTAATGGGGTAGGCACTGAGTGGGAATTCCTAGCAAGGGGGTGAAGTAGTGTCGGAAATGTACCTAGCAACAACGAGTAAACAGTGTTCTGAAATGTCCTTAGCAACGGGGGTAAGCAGTGGGGAACTTTCCCTAGCACTGTGGTGTATTCAGTGCGAAATGTTCCCTAACAAAGGAGTTAAACAGTGGGAAATGTCCCTAGCAACGAGTGGTAAGCAGTAGGGAAATGTCCCTACCAACAAGGGTAAGCATAGGGTTCAATGTCCTTGGGAGTCTGGGGTAAGCAGTGGAAGAAATGTCCCCATCAATGGGGTTAAGCAGTTTCGAAATGTCCGTAGCAACAGGGGTAAGCAGTGGGTTTAATGTCCTTGGCAACTGGGGTAAGCAGTTGGAAATGGTCCCCTAACGAGGGTAATCAGTGGGGAAAAGGTCCTTAGCAATGGGGGTAAGCAGTTAACAAGAAATGCCCCTAGTAACGGGGTAAAATGCGGGATAATGATCCTTAACAACAGGAGAATAAGTAGTTGGGAAATATCTCTCGGAACGGGTGGTAAGTTGTGTCGGAAATGTCCCTAGAAACGTAAGCAAGCTGTGTCCGAAATGTTCCCCACAACAGGGGTAAGCAATGTCCGAAATGTCCCTCGGAATAAAGGTAAACAGCGGAGGAAATGTCCTTAAGAACGAGGGTAAGCAGTAGGGAAATTTCCTTAGCAACGAGTTGTTTTCAAATGGAAATGTCCCTAGCTACAGGGGTGGTAAAGAGTTGGGGAAATGTCCGTCGCATAGGGTGGTAAACAGTTGGGAAATGTCCCTAGCAACAGGAGAAAGCACTGGTGAGAAGTGTCCTAGCAATGGGGACTAAGCAGTGGGAAATGTCTTTTGCAATGGAGGTAAGCAGTGTCTGAAACGTCCTAGCAACGTTGTTAAGCAGAGTCGGAAATGTCCCTAGCAACGAAAGTAAGCAGTTTCCGAAATGTCCTAGCAACAGGGGTAAGCAGTGGGTTTAATGTCCTGGCAACTGGGGTAAGCAGTTGAGGAAATATCCTGAGCAACAGGGTGTATTCAGTGTGGGAAATGTCCCCAAGCAACGGAGGTAAACAGTGAGTTAAGTGTCCCCATCAATGGAAGTAAGAAATGGGGAAGTGTTCCTAGAAACGGATGGTTAGCAGTGAGAAAGGAAATGTGCCTAGCAAAGGGGTAAGCAGTGGGAGAAATTTTCCCTAGCAATGGGGTGTTTTCAGTGTGAAATGTCCCTAGCAACGGAGTTAAACAGTGGGGAAAATGTCCATATAAATGGTGGAAAGCAGTAAGTGAATTAAAAAGTTGGGTAAATATACCTAGCAACGGTGATAAGCAATGGGAAATGTCCCAAGCTGATAGGATAAAGTGAAGAAATGACCTACCAATAACAGTAAACAGTAGGAAATGTCCCTAGAAATGGAGGGTTATCAGTGGGGGAAATGTTCCTAGAACGGTAGGTAAGCTGTGTCGCAAATGTCCCTAGCAAAGTGTGAGCAGTGTTTGAAATGTCCCTAACAACAGGTTAAGCAGTGAGTTTAATGTCCCTGGCAACTGGGGTAAGCAGTGGTGGAAATGTCCTTAGCAACGGGGAATAAGCAGTGAACAGAAATGTCCCTAGTAACGGTGGTAAAATGCGGAGGAATGTCATTAGCAACGGAAGTAAGAAGTTGGGAAAATGTCTCTAGAAACGTGATGAAAGCAATGTCCATAATCCTAACAACGGGGTAAGCAGTGAGTTTAATGTCCTTGGCACCTGGGTAAGGAGTAGGGGAAATGTCCTCAGCAACAGGGTGTATTCAGTGTAGGAAATGTCCCTACCAACGGAAGTAAGAAATGGGGAAGTGTCCGTAAAACCGATGGATAGCAGTGAAGGAAATGTGCCTAGCAACAAGAATAAGAAAAAGGGGTAAATGTCCCTAGCAACGGGTTGTAAACACTGGGTGATATGTCTCTAGCAAACGAAGGGTTAACAGTGGGGGAAATGTCCCTTGCAACGGGATTAAGCAATGGAGGAAATATCCTAGCAACGGGAGTAAGCAAGCAGTGGGAAAGTCCCTAGCAATGGGGTAAACAGTGTTGGAAATGTCCCTAGCATGAAGAAAAGCAGTGTTGGAAATGTCCCGAGCAACAGTTGTAAAGCAGTGTCTGAAATGTTCCTAGCAAACAGTGTTCAACAGTGTCGAAAATGTCCTCTAGTAACGGGGTGGGCATTGGGGAAATGACCTTAGCAACGGGGTGTAAGCAGTGTAAGGAGGAAATGTTCCTAGCAACAGAAGTAAACAGTGAGGTAAATGTCCCTACCAACGGAGGTAAGAAATGAGGAAGTGTCCCTAGAGAAACAGATGGTTAGCATTGACGGAAATCTGCCCAGCAACAGGAGTAAGAAAGAGGGTAAATTTCCCTAGCAGCAGTAAAGCAAACAGTGGTGAAATGTCCCTAGAAACAGGTTGAAAGCAGTACAGGAAAATGTCCCTAGAAACATTTGGAAAGCAGTTAGAGAAATATCCATAGCAACGTGAGTAAGCAGTGGAGAAATGTCCCTCCAGGAACAGGGGGTAATCAGTGAGGGCTCCCTTGCAACAGGGTTAAAAGTGGAATAATATTTTTGCTGTCAGCAGTAAGCAGTAAAGGAAATGTCCTAGCAACAGGGGTAAGCAGTGGGGAAATGTCCCGAGCATTGGATATTGTTAAGCAGTGTCGGAAATATCACTAGCAATGGGGAATTAGCCAGTGTCGAAATGTCTTTAGCAACAGTGGTAAACAGTTTGGGAAATAATCCCTAGGAACAGAAGTAAAAGCAGTGGGTAAGAAAACAATGTAGAAGTAAACGAAGTAAAAAAAAATGTTCCTGCGGGGATAAGGTGGAAGAATATTCCTAACAACGATGTGTTAGCAGATGTCAAAATATTTTACCAACGGTGTTAAGCAGTGTCAGAAATGTCCCTAGCAACGAGGTAAGCAGTGGGCTTAATGTCCTTAGCAACTAGGGGTAGCAGTGGGGAAATGTGTCTTCAACAAGGGGTGTATTCAGTATAGGAATGTCTGGCAATGGATGTAAACAGTGAGGGAAATGTCCCTAACAGTGGGGTTAGCAGTAAGGAAGTGTCCCTAGATATACGGTGGTTAGCAGTGAGGGAAATGTTTCTAGCAATGGATGTAAGCATGAGGGAAATATCGTTAGCAAGTAAGGGGTACAAAAGCAGAAATGTTCCTAGCAACGAGGAAACCAGTAGAAGAAATGATTTCTAGTAACAGGGAGTAAGCATTGGGTGAAATGCGCATACTTAACTGAGGACAAGGTGGGGAAATATCCCCATAACGAGAGATAAACAGTTGGGTAATATCCTCTTTCAATGGGGAAGCAGTGTCGGAAATGTTCCTAGCAGCGGGGTGATGGCAGTGGGGAAATTTCTAGCAACAGGGGTGTGAAGCAGTAAACGTAAATGTTTCCAGCAATGTGTTATAAACAGTGGGGAGAATGTCCCAAGCAACTGGAGTAAGCACTGAGGAAATGCCCTAGCAAAACAAGGGAGTTAGTAGTGGAAATGACCCTAGTAACAGGAGTAAAATGGAAATGTCCCAAAACAGTGGAAGAAATAAAGCAGTGCCACTTGCGAGAAATGTCCTTAGCAATGGAGGTAAGCAGTAAAGTAATTGTCTTAGCAACGAGGAAATGTAAAAGCAGGGTTCAATGTCAGTGGGAAACTTAGTAGTAAACAGTGGGGAAATGACCCTAACTTAACAAGGAGTAAAAGCTTAGTTTGGGAAATGTCCCTATGTGCGGGTGGTAAGCTGTGTCGAAAGTGTCCCTAAAACGAGCAAAACGGTGTCCGAAATGTCCCTCGCAATAAAGATGAACATCGGGAAAATGTTCTTAAACGAGGGAAAGAAGTGGGAAATTTCCCTAGGAACGAGTTGTTTTGATGGAAATGTCTTCTAACACTGGGAGGTAAACATTTGGGGAAATGTCCCTAGCAAGGGTGAGTAAACAGTGGGAAATGTCCCTAGCAACAGGGAGTAAGCACTGTGAGAAATGTCTCTAGCAGCAGGGGAGTAAGCAGTTTCAGAAATGTCCTTAGCAACAGGGGTAAAGCAGTTGGGAAATGTTCCTAGCAACGTGGGAAGTATTGAGGGCAGGAAATGTCCTAGCAACGGGGAAATAAAGCAATTAAATTAAGGTCCCTACAACGGAAGCGAGAAATGGGGAAGTGTCCCTAAAACGGATGGTTAGCAGTGAGGAAATGTGCCTAGCAACAGGAATAAAAGAGGATAAATGTCCCTAGCAACGAGATGTAAGCAGTGGGTAAAATGTCTCTAGAAGCAGGGAAAAGAGGTGGGAAAATCCCTTAGCAACAGTGGTAAGCGGTGGGAGAAATTCTTCTGCAACGAGTTGGTTTCAAATGGAAATGTCCTAGCAATGGGGTGTAAACAGTAAACGAGAAATGTTTCCAGTAATGTGTGGTAAACAGTGGGGAAATGTCCCCAAGCAACGGGAGTAAGCACAGAAGAAATGCCTAGCAGCAAGTGATGGTTAGCAGTGAAAGTACCCTAGTAACAGGAGTAAAAGTGGGAAATGACCCAAACAGTGGAGAGAAGTAAGCAGTGCCAGAAATGTCCCTACCAACTTGAGCAAGCAGTTCCAAAATGTCCTTAGCAATAGGGAGGTAAGCAGTGTATTGAAATGTCCTTAGCAGCAGGGGTAAGCAGTGGGGAAATGTCTAAGCAACAGGGTGTATTCCAGTGAGGAAAAAACGTCCTAGCAATGGAGAGTTAAACAGTAAGGTAAATGACCTTGCAACAGGTGTAAGCAAAGAAAGAAGATGTCCCTATGAACGGGTGGTAAGCTGTGGGGTAAATGTCCTTAGCAACGTGTGCAAGCAGTGTCCAAAATATCCCTAGCAAAGCAGTGTTAAGCATTGAGGAAATGACCCTAGCAACAGGGGTAAGCAGTGTGCAAGTTTTTCGCTAACAAGAGATGTGAAATGAAGAAAATTGGTTTTAAAGTATCTCCTAGAAACATGGGATAAACAGAAATTGAAATGCCCTAAAACAAGGAGTATTAATTCGAGGTAAATGTCTCTAACAACGGAAGTAAACAGTAAGGTAAATGTCCCTAGCTGGAGCAATAAAAGCAAAAGAGTAAGTGACCCTAGCAGCAGGTAGTTGGTAAGTGGGGAAATGTCCAAGCTTCGTGTGTATGCAGAGGGAGAAATGTCTCTCTCAAGGCGGGCTAAGAGTGTGCAATTTTCTAGCTTCATGAAGTAAGCGTGAGGGAAATAATATATAGCAAGTAATGAGGGGTAAGCAGTGTCCAGGAAATGTCCCTAGCAATAGTGTTAAAGCAGTGGGGAGGAAATGTCCTATAGCAACAGGAATAAGCAAGGGAACAGGAAATGTCCTTATTACAGGGGTAAAATGCGGAGGGAATGGTCCTTAGCAGCAGGGAGTAAAGTAGTTGTGGAAATGTCCCTGGGAACGGGTTGGTAGAGTGGTGTAGAAAATGTCCCTAGAAACGTGAGCAAACAGTATCCTAAATGTCCCTCGCAGTAAAGATAAACAGCAGGGAAATGTCGTAGCAACGAGGGAAAGCAGTGGGGAAAATTTCCCTAGGAACAGGATTGTTTTGATGGAAATGTCCTTGGCAATGGGGGTAAAGCATTTGGGGAAATGTGTAACAAAGGGTAAAGTAGAAAAGTGGAAATGTCTTGCTTGGCAGGGAGTGGCATGGTGAAATGTCTAGCAGCAGGGAGTAAACAGTTTCCAGAAATGTCCTTAACAATGGGGTAAGCAGTGGGTTTAATGTCCTTGGCAACTGGGATAAGCAGTTGGGGAAATGTTCTTAGCAACGGGGTGTATTCAGTGTAGAAAATGTCCCTAGCAACGGAGGGAGGTAAACAGTGAGGTAAATGTCCCTACCAAGGTAAGTAAGAAATTGGAAAGGAGTGTCCTTAAAAACGGATGGTTAGCAGTGAGGAAATGTGCCTACCAACGGAAGCAAGAAATGGGTAATGTGTCCCTAAAAACGGATGTGTTGCAATGAGTAAAATGTGCTCTAGCAGCAGGGGAATAGAGAAGAGGGAGTAAATGATCTAGCAACAGAATATGCAATACAGTGGGTGAAATGTCTTTCAACTAGAAAAACAGGGGAAAGAGGTGGGAAAATGCCCTAGCAACGGCGGTAAGCGGTGGGGAAATTTCTTTCGCAACAGGAGTTTCAAATGGAAATGTCCCTAGCAATAGGTTGAAAAACAACAGTAAGCAAGAAATATTTCCAACAAAGTAAAGTGAGCAAGAGAAAAAAACAAGTGAAAGTAGAAAATGTCCCTACCAAGAAAAACAACAGGAGTAAAAGCAGTGGGGAAATGGCACAACTTGGCAACAGAGTTAGTAGTGGAGAATGACCCTAGTAATAGGAGTAAAAATGGAAATGTTCCAAACAGTGGAAGTAAGCAATGCCGAAATGTCCCTAGCAATTGGAATAAATAGTGTCCGAAAATGTTCTTACCAACGATGTAAGCAGTGGGTTCAATGTCCTTGGACACTTGGGTAAACAGTGGGGGAAATGTCCTAGCAACAGGGGTAAGCAGTGGGTGAAATGTCCCAAGCAGCATGGAGTAAGTAGGGGTAAAGAAATATCCAAGCATCTGGGGTAATCAGTAGGGAAATGTTCCTACCAACGAGGTAAGCAGTGTCCGAAATTTCACTAGCAACAGGGTAAGCAAGTGCATTTAATGTCAGCTACTTTGTTAAGCAGTGGTGAAATGTCAGCAACGGGGGTAAGCAGTGGGAAATGTCCTAAGCAACAGGGTGTATTCAGTGGGGAAAATGTCCCTAGCAATGGAGTTAAACAGTGAAGGTAAATGAGCTAGCAACAGGGGTTAAGCAAAGGAAGAGTGTTTCCTAAGAAGAGGTAGTTAGCAGTGGGGAAATGTCCTTAGCAACAGGTGCAAGCAGCAGTGGGGAAATGACCCTAGCAACAGGGGTAGCAGCAGTGTAAAGGTTTTCTAGCAACGTGGTAAGTGGTGGTTTAAATGTCTCTTGCAGCGTGGGATAAGCAGTGAAGGAAATGTCCCTAGCAACAAGGTGTATTCAGTGAGGAAATGTCTCTAACAACAGGAGTAAGCAGTAAAGGTAAATGTCCTAATAACGAACGTAAAGCAAGGGGTGGAAGTGACCCTAGCAACGGGGTAGTTAGAGTGGGGAAATGTCCCTCTCAACAGGTGTATGCAGAGGAAAGAAATGTCCTCTCTCAAGTGGGCTGGAGAGGTGATACCAAAGTTTTTCCTAGCCATAGAAGTACCAGAAGTGAGGAAAATGTATATAGATAGTAATAAGGGGTAAGCAGTGTCAACATGTCCAACAAGTGAGATAAGCAGTGGGAAGTGACCCTAGCAACAAGAAGTAAGCAGGGAAGAAATGTCCCTAGCAACGGAAGGGAAAGCAGAGAGAAAATGTCCCTAGCAACAGGGTAAGCAGTGTAAACGTTTTTCTAGCAACGTGGTAAGCAGCGGTATAAATGTCTCTTAGCAACTGAGGTTAAGCAGTAGTGGAAATGTTCTTAGCGCAACGTGGGTAAGCAATGTGGAAATTTCCTGGCAACAGAGTTGTATTCAGATAAAATGTCCTTAGCTTGGGGGGAGGGGTAAACAGTGGGAAACTTCCCTAGCAACGATGTGGTAAACAGTTAAAAAAATGTTTCTAGCAACAGGAGGTAAGCACTGGGGAAATATCCTAGAAGGGAAGCAGGGGTAACCAGTGGGAAATGTCTCTAACAATTGAGATAATCAGTGGGGAAATGTCCTTAACAACGGTGTGGAAAACAGTGGGGAAATGTCCTTAACAGCACGTGGTGGAAAACAGTTGGGAAAAATGTCTGTAGCAACGGTGGTACCAGCACTATGTGATTGTTTCTTGCAACAGGGGTAAATAGTGTCGGAAATATCTCTACCAGCAGGGGTAAAGCAGTGTCGAAAATACTAGCAGTAGTAACATCAGTAATGTCGGCAAAGGTAGTAGCAATAGGTGTGGTTAAAGCAGTGGGTTCAATGTCTTTGGCAACTTGGGTAAGCAGTGGGGAAATATCCCTAGCAACGGGGTAAGCAGTGTCCAGGAAAATATTCCTAGCAATGGGATGTTAGAAAAGCAGTGGAATGTAATGTACTTAGCAGTGGAAAGTAAACAGTAGGAAAATGTCCCAACAACGGTGGTAAACAGTGGAGGAAATATCTCTTAAAACGGGGTAAGCAGTGTCGAAATGTCCCAAGCAACTGTGATAATCAATGGTTAAATGTCCCTATCAACGTGGGTAAGCGCTTGGGAAAATGTCCCTATCAACAGGGAGTAATAAGTGGGGAAAAGGTCCTATCAATGGGGTTAAAAGTGTGGTAAAATGTCCCAGCAGCGGGGTAAACAGTAGAGGAAATGTTCTCAAGCAACTTGATTAAGCAGTCGGGGAAATGTCTAGCAGCGAGGGTAAGCAGTGTGGAAAATGTTCTTATCAACGTGTTGTTAGCAGTGGGGGAAATGTACCTGGCAAAGTGTGTAAGCAGTGTAGGAAATGTCCCAAGCACTGAGGGGTAATTAGTGATTTCAATGTTTCTAGAAACGTGGTTATTCAGTGGGGATTTTCCTAAGTGGGAGTGGAGGTGTAAGCAGTGGGTGCATTTCCGTTGCAACGGAGCGTATTGAGTGGGAATGTACCAAGAAACGGGTACATTAGCAACGGGAGTATGCAATGGGTAATGTCCCAAACCACTTGGTTAAGCCATGTGAGAAATGTCCCTAGCAACGAGTAAGCAGTGTCGTAAATGTCTCTAGCAGCTGCTGTGTAAGAAATGGAGAAATATCTCCAAGCAAAGGTGGGTTTCAGTGGGGAAATTTCCTTCTAGAATGGGGATATGCAGTGAAGAAATGTGCCTAGAAATTGGATTGGCAGCAGAGGAAAATGTTCCCAAGCAACAGGGATAAGCCATGTGGGAAATGTTCCAAGCAACGGGTGGAAAAGCAGTTGGGGAAATGTCCTACAGCAGGTGTATGGGCAAGCAGTAGGGAAAATGCCCCTAGCAACAGGGGTAAGCAGTAAATTGAAATGTCACTAGCAATGGGGGTCCATGTGGGGAAATGTCCCTAACAATTGGTGGGTGCAATGAGGAAATGTCCCTAGCAACGAGCATGTAAGCAGTTTCAGGAATATCCCTAGCAACGGGGTAGAGGCTAAGCAGTAGAGGAAAGTTCCATTGCAATGAGGGGTTAGGAGTGGGGAAATGCCCCTAACTGGATGTGGTAAGAGTAGGGATATGTCCCTTACAGCAGGGGTAAAAGCAGTGGGAGAAATGTCCCAAGCAATGGGAGTAAATAGTGGGTGAAATGTCCCCAGCAAGGTGGGTAGGAAGAGTGGAGATTCCCTAACAATGGGGGTTATTCAGTGGAAATTTCCCAGCAACAGGTGTTAGCAGTGAAGGAAATGTCTCTAGCAACAGGGGTTAGCAAAGGAAGTATATGTTCCAAAAAAACAGGGGTGAGGTAAGTCAATGTGTGAAATGTCCCAAACAGCAGGTTTGCAGGGAGGCAAATGTCTCTAGCAAGCAGGGGGTTAGCAGGGAGTGAAATGTCCCAAGCAACGGTGGGAAGTCATGCGTGAAATGTCCCTAGCAACAGGGGTCAGACTGTGTGAAATGTCCTAACAACAGGAGGGAAAGCAATGGGGAAATGTCTTCAGCAACGGTGGTGAGCAATGTTGGAAATGTCCGTTGGCAACGGGTTAGCAATGAGGGAAAACAGCAACGTGGCCATGTGGAAAATTTCCTAGCAACAGAGAGGGTAAAGTGTGAAATGTCCCTAGACAGTGGGTTGTGGTGGTAGGAGAAATACCCTCCTACAACGGAGGGTAAGTAGTGAAATGTTCTTAGCAACAGGAGCTATTCTGTTGGGAAATTTCTCTTGAAACAGGGGGGTAAGCAGGCTAGGAAATGTCCATTCCAACGGTTGTTAAGCAGTGGGTGAAATGTTCCTAGCAACAGGGGGGTAAGCAGTGGGTAATAATCGGCAGTAATCCATGTGGGAAAAGTCTATAGCATTGGGGTGTAAGCAGTGTGGTAAATATCCATAGCAACGGGGGTAAGCAGTGTGTAAATGTCCCTGAAATGCAAGCGGAGGGGTAAGCAGTGTGGAAATATCCTAGCAATAAGGGTAAGCAGTGTGAAATGTCCATAACAATATCGTTCAAGCTTTTTGTAAAATATCCGTAGCAACGGAGGGGTATGCAGTGAGAGAAATGTCCTAATCAACGTGGGTAACCAGTGTAGGAAATGTTCCTAGCAACAGTGGTGTAAACAGTGGGGGATATTTCCATAGCAACGATGTGGAAGCAGTGTGGGAAATGTCCCTAGCCGAGATTAAGCAGTGGTGGAAATGTCCTAGCAAGAAGGGTAAGCAGTGGTGGAAATGACTGTAGCAACAAGAATTAGCAGTGAGGAGATGTCCATGGCAATAGGATTAGTAGTGGGTGAAATGCAACCTAACGGCGGTTGTCGGTGTCAAAAATGTCCTAGCAACGGATGTAGCAGAGGGAAATGACCCCATCAACAGGGGTAAGCCATGTGCCAAATGTCCCTAGCAACAGGGGATTAGTGGTGAAACTAACAGCAGGGGATATGCAGTGTGGGAAATGTCACCACCAACGGGGGGTAACAGTGGAAGAAATGTCCCTAGCAACAGGGGTAGCAGTAGTGGAAATGACTGTAGCAACAGTGAATTAGCTGTGAGGGAGATGTCCTGGCAGCAGGAGATAAAGCAGTGAAATATACCTAGCAACAGGGTGTTAAGCAGGGTCAAATGTCCTTGCAACGGATGATAAGCAGAGGTAGATGTCCCTAGCACGAGGTAGCCATATGAAATGTCCCTAGTAACGGGGAGGTTAGCAGGAGTGAAATGTCCCTAGTAATGGAGGTAAATCATGTGTGGGTAATCCCTTACTTGGCAGGGAGTTAAGTAGTGAGGGAAATGTCTTAACAGGGGTGTAAGTGAGGAATTTCCCTAGCAGCAGGGAATACAGTGGAGGAAATGTCCCTTGCAAACGTGGAGTAAGCAGGCAAATACAGCAATGGGGTGTAAGCAAGAGAAAAATAATCCCTAGGAACGGGGTAAGCAGTTGTGGAAATTTTGTGGGGGAGTAAGCAGTTAAGAAATGTCCCAGCAGTGAGGGTAAGCAGTGGGTGAGAAATGCCCCTAGCAACAGGGTGTAGTGAAATGTCCCTAACAACGGGGGGTAAGCAGTGAGGGAAATTTCCAGCCAAGAGGAGTAAACAGTGGGCAGAAATGTCCTAGACACGGGGTTAAGCAGTTAATGAAATATCCTATAATGGGGGGGTTAGCATGTCCCAAGCAACGGGGGTAACTAGTGGGTCAATTGTCCTAGAAACGGGGGTAAGCAGTGGGGGAATGTTCCAAGCAAACGAGGGTAAACAGTGTATAAAATGATCCCCTAACAACGTTGGGTAGCAGCGTATGAAATTTCCTAGCAATGGGGGTAAGCAGTGAGGAAATCTCTTTAACAACAGGGGTAAGAGAATGTGGATATGTCCCCAGCAACGGGGATGAAAGCAGTGTGGAAGTGTCCCTAGCAACAGGGGTAAGTGAAGAGGAAATGCCCATAGAAACAGGAATAAAGCAGTGTTCAAAAGTCGAGCAAGAAGGGGTAACAATGTCGAAATGTGCAATGGAGGATAAAGCAGTGGTGGAAATGTCCTAACAGGGGTAAGT